>NW_026704981.1:1800000-2009393 GCF_029867415.1 Vicia villosa | reverse complement strand
CATGGAGGCGGTCCTACCTATAGAGGTTGAGATTCCATCAATGAGAGTTTTGATGGAGGCAAAATTAACAGAAGCCGAGTGGTGTCAAAGCAGATTCGATGAATTGAACTTAATCGAAGAAAAGCGCATGACAGCTTTATGCCACGGACAGCTATATCAACAAAGAATGAAGAAAGCTTTCGACAAAAAGGTTCGACCTCGCACAATCAAAGAAGGCGACCTTGTACTCAAAAAGATCCAATCTTTTCTCACAGATTCGAGAGGAAAATGGACTCCCAATTATGACGGCCCCTACGTGGTCAAGAGAGCTTTCTCAGGAGGAGCCTTAATACTCACGACTATGGATGGAGAAGAATTCACCCGTCCTGTGAACGTCGACGCAGTCAAGAAATACTTCGCCTAAATAAATAAAAGAACAGCTCGCTAAGTTGAAAACTCGCAAAGAGCGGCTTAGGCAAAAAAGAGCGTCTCGGTGAATCGAAAACCCGAAAGGGCGATTCAGGCAAAAGTTAGAGACATAAAAAATAAATAATCAATCCCGGTAAACTTAAAACCCGAAAGGGGTAGTTTACGCAAAAGTTAGGGATATATGGCAAGTAACTGTGTTCAGGACAAACTTGATCATTCAAAATCCATAGCGGAGTGTTCATCAGCAGTAGGTCATCTTCTACAAAGCACGAATACAGCGCAACTCGGAGTGGAAGGGAGAGATAACGGTCGTCACGTTTCATCGTAGCCCTTTTTCCCGAAAATTACCAATTTCCAACTTTTTAAATACTCCATGGAATCAAGCATTTGGCTGATTACCATTCCATATATAATAATTTGAGCCTTGTGCTTTTCCTTTGCAATCTAGTCTTATTCAGTTTCTTGAAATACATTTTAAATTTAAACAGTCACTTTCTTGAAACAAATGTTTTCATAAAATAAAAATGAATTTACTTGCAAAAATAAAGGTGAAATTTCTTTCTGAGGTTTACAAACAATAGGAAGAATGCAAACAGTTGCTCCAAGAACGGTTGAGACTCCGGGAACCAAGATTTCCCCATGAGGTCGCTTTGCGAACATCTCCCGATGACGGATCGTCACTTCAATTCATATTACTTACTTCGGACAGCGGACAACTGATAACCAGATTTTCCCAACAGAGTTCGAACTACAAGAAGAGGACATCTTCTGATCAACAAGAATTCAAGTCGTATCATAGGATTTTACATCCGCGACAATTCTATTCACATTCACTTCACATTTTATCATTGTCATAATATTCATGCATACATTACATCATAATTGCATAGTCGAATCAGGCTTTGATCCTGTGAATGCCTAAGTCATTGAGGCATGAACTCAAGTTTCCCCTGCAAATTCCGGAGAAACTTTTTCCTTCGAGACAACAGTTCATACACAAGGATCTCCCCAAGCAAGTCAACAAATGGTTGTCTCC
Organism: Vicia villosa; assembly: GCF_029867415.1. Taxonomy (NCBI): domain Eukaryota; kingdom Viridiplantae; phylum Streptophyta; class Magnoliopsida; order Fabales; family Fabaceae; genus Vicia; species Vicia villosa. The sequence continues at coordinate 2,007,949 of NW_026704981.1, read as the reverse complement.
CTCAGGGAGATAGTTTGTTCACTTTTGGAATTCCTTAGCCGAGATTCTCCTGCAGAGCCACATTCGACAGTCTTCTTCAGATAAGATAGTCTGCTTCGCATTTTGGACTTCCCCAAAAGTTTGGCATTTCCCCAACAAGGTCGAGAGGTGCCACTCCTTGTCAAAGAATAATTCAGAATCTCCCAGCAGATCGACAAATGATTCCCCAACAGAATCAGTGAATGGTAGTCTTCATCCAGAAGATAGTTCATGAGCCCCAACGGAGTTAACAAATGGTAGTCTTTCCCTAAGGAAAGACAGTTTGTCTGTTAAATACTCAAGAGATCGACAAATGGTAGTTTCTTCAAACAGTTTGTCTGTTTCAGGGATGTTTAGTTCCCCACAGAGTCAATAAATGGTAGTTTTCCCCTTAAGAAAACAGTTTGTTGACTCCCCAGGCACCAATCGACGAATGGCAGTTTTCACCCCGAAAACAATTCGTCCGCCTTCAAACAAAGTCATTAGCCCCTCAAAAAAGCATGGGCCCATATGACAATCTTTCAAAGATGCCAGGTCAAAAGGGAAGATGGTGAAGTTTCTTTATTTACCATCAAATGGTATCTCATCTCCAAGTGCTGATGAGAAGTTTGATGAGGAAACAAACCCTTGAAGTTTCTTTATTTACCATCAAATGGTATCTCATCTCCAAGTGCTGATGAGAAGTTTGATGAGGAAACAAACCCTTGAAGTTTCTTTATTTACCGTCAAATGGTATCTCATCTCCAAGTGCTGATGAGAAGTTTGATGAGGAAACAAACCCTTGAAGTTTCTTTATTTACCATCAAATGGTATCTCATCTCCAAGTGCTGATGAGAAGTTTGATGAGGAAACAAACCCTTGAAGTTTCTTTATTTACCGTCAAATGGTATCTCATCTCCAAGTGCTGATGAGAAGTTTGATGAGGAAACAAACCCTTGAAGTTTCTTTATTTACCATCAAATGGTATCTCATCTCCAAGTGCTGATGAGAAGTTTGATGAGGAAACAAACCCTTGAAGTTTCTTTATTTACCGTCAAATGGTATCTCATCTCCAAGTGCTGATGAGAAGTTTGATGAGGAAACAAACCCTTGAAGTTTCTTTATTACCATCAAATGGTATCTCATCTCCAAGTGCTGATGAGAAGTTTGATGAGGAAACAAACCTTCGGAGATTTTCTCTTTATCTGAGATATTGTCCAAACGCAACCGAGACCAGTTTCAAGATATGGACATCCGAAACGAGGAGAGGTTGTTTACCCTTTTTCTAAGTATCAACACTTAGTTAAAGAAGATGGATTGCGCATCCTACATTGCCATCCATTCACCAGAATCCACATCAAGTATTTCTGCAGGAGTTTGTCTCCTCATCCCCCGCCAAGTGCGACAACGGGATCAAGTCATGCAAAGATTTTATCAATTACAACATCTCAGGAGCGCCCAAAATTCGGGCATTCTTTGATATTTAAGTCTCTTTTACGCAGGAGAGATCGAGATCTCAATCTTTCTCCCTCCGGATAAAAGAAACTTAAATAGGGGCATCTGTCATACCCTAATTTTTGACCCCCCCTGAGATGGCATATCTTCAGGATTTTTCATCAGGTCAAGACAAGTTCCCAGAGCAGTCATTTCTCCATCTGGTACCTAATCGAGGATGCTTAAAGACAAGAAAGCTCAGGCAAAGGATCAATCAATACAAGGATTAGTCCCTAATACAATCATGGGGCTCAAGGACTTCATTTTTCTCATCTATGATTGATTAGACATCCAGTCATCTGAGTACAGGTTTACTCAGGTCACCAGACTAGGGTTTTGAGCCTATCAAGGACTAAAATCAGGGATCACTTTTGGGAAACCCTAAAAAGCCCCAGGGAACCATTCAAAGACATCAATCTTCTTCAAATAACTCATATGACAAGATCCACTGGACATTGCATCTCAGTTCAAAGCCTACAGTCATCATTGTCCTCTGGTCGACAATTAGGGTTTTTGACCTAATTCACCAAGATAGTTGACTTTTGATCAGGGAATGAATCCAAAACTCAAGACATGATTCAAGGATCTCTACTACCTCAATATAATCCATTTACATCATTCATTTGAGGAAGAGATCTTGTTTCTACACAAAAGCCCAAAAATTCACTTTGTCAGGAAAAAGTCAACTGTGAAGGATCATCATTGACTTTTAAGGTTTTTGGTCAAAAAATGACTTTCAAAGATCAATATCATCAATATATGTATGGCAAAGTCATTTGACCAAAGAAATTCAAAGAAATTCATCAAGGAGCGAAAAGTCGGGAATTAGGGTTTTTGAAGGCATGGTGAGAACTCAAAATTTCACCTACACAACTCAAAAAACTTCCAACATGAAAGTTGTAGATCTTGCAAATTAAAACAACATCTTACAAAGGAACTTTTTTCAAAAGATCAACCATTTATGAAGTTTTGGAAATTTTGAAGTTTAGGTCATAAACACTTAGAAATTTTTCTAAGTGTTTTAACCTAGTTTTCATCCAACTTTGGGCTCATTTTTCACAAATTTCCCAAATGATTCTGAAGAAGACATAAACTAATGATTTGAAGTAGATGTTTAGGGCTTTCCAAATTGTGTTCAACCTTCTCCAAATTCAATTTGAGCTAGGAGTTATGCTTGTTCAAAGTTGGCCTCATGAAGTGAAATTATAGGTCATGGACACTTTTGGACTTTGCAAATTTTGTGCAAATAACCTCTCTTATGGATGCTACACGACCCATAACACATCTGAAAACATGCCATGCATTCATTTACACCATGCCATAAGAATTGAAGAAGATTCTAAAAAACAAGAACATGTGATTATGTAATGATTACATTTGTGAATTTATGGCAAATTGATGAATCACCCAAGGAATCTTCTCACCAACCAATTAGAGCTCATTTCTGGCTCAGAATTGTCCCCTAAGATCAAGCAAAATCGAGGGCTAGGGGATTGATCAAATGGAATCAAAATTCCCATCATTGCATAAGAGATATTTGCAAACTTCCTTCATGGCTAAGAAACCAAATCAACCTCACTAAGGAAGCTCACTCCTCTGCAGCTATACTGATCCATTTGCCTATAAATACAGATGCATTCCTCATTCAAAAACACACCAAAGCAACCATATTACTTGCTTTCTCTTCCTCTTCCTCTTGTTCATTGTTTTTCAAAGTTCTTTGGCAAGAAGAATCGATTTCTTCAAACCAGAGCTTATCTTTGGGAAGTGAGCATTCTAACATCTCAAGGGAGGTCATTTGAGGTGATCCAAGCACCTGGATCACTTCTGTAGGTGGAGGAACACCATTGTTGCTCTCACTTTGGAGCATCTGCAGTTGGAGGTCCATGGAGTGATTCAGAAGGTTTCAAGGCAAGCCAATCATCCAGACACACTCCTCAGGTCATAGTGAAGCTAACCAGATGGCTGCAGCTCATCTGTAACTCGAGAATCAACACCCTCCATGTTCACTTGAAGCTCAAATCGAGGGAGGTCCATAGAACAATTCAGAAGGATTCAGGCTACAATAAGCATCCAGTTAGCATCATTGAGTCTCAGGGAAGCTATTGAGATCATTCATTCAAGCCCAGGTGCCCTCAATCATCCTCACGACCTCCATTTTCAGAGGTAAGTTTCTGAACTTCACCTCTCTAATTTAAGTATTCTTTGTGAAATAGCTCGATTCTATCTTGTTCAGCATCATCAGAGGATTGAAAACCCTCTATCATCATTCATTTATTCATCTTGTGCATCATTTAATTTTAAAATTAGGGTTTATGTGTTCTTCATGTTCATAGTGAAATTCGTTAGTTACACTTAGAATAAATGAATTCTGAGCCCATAATCATGTTCCTTGTCCAAAAACGAGTGAGATTGATGTTTACATCATGCCATTTAGTTGAGAAACCAGAGAGTTAGGAATTTGAAAATCTGAAGCTCGAGGAAGAAGATGAACATGGCGCGCGTAAAATTTGAATTTCCTGGCTTATCTGAAAATATAATATATTGAGGGTATATAGTTAACAAGCTGCGCGCGCAGCTCAGTTGGTTAAGTTTTGAAATGTGATCATGAAGGGCGTGGGTTCGAACCTCTCTAGGGCCAAACCAATTTTTTTAGCATCCATTTTCATTCTTTTTTTATACAAACTTCACACAATTAATAAACTTATCAAATTAAATCATTTTCACTTCATTTTTCACACACTTGCTATTTAATATACCTACTTTGTGAATAATCAAAAAAATCATAAAAATATTATTTATTTCATGTATTTTAATTAGGTTTAAAATAGTATGTTTTAAATGTTTTCTTAAATACTTTAAAAATATATATATTCATTTTGTTTAAACCTAATTACTTTGTGAAGAATTTTATGATAAAACCCTAATTATTTAGGTCTTAATTGGGTATAGATTTCATCTTTGCCTTAATTAAGTTGACTTTTGTCAATATTCAAAATTGTTTTCAATCTCTGATTAAACGGATAATTAGGGTTTTCAAACAACAAAACCTTGCATCATTCCAAATCATTTTTTCAAATTGCTTTCATAACCAGTACTGTAAAGTATTGGGCCTCTAATAGAGTGTAAGTCCCAAAAACCTTCTCTTCTTAGCTTGTTTTCAAAACTGTATTTTCAAAATCTTCTTTCTGTTTTCAAAACATTCTTCTGGTATTTGAAGGGCATTATTCCCGGTGAAACTCTTCAGATACCTATGTGACCTTTGTCCATCTTCACTTCTTCTGTTTTCAAAAAAACCATTAACTGTTTATCATATATATTCAACTGGTATATTCAAAACAACAAAAATACTGTTGAGGCTCTGTACATACTTCTTCAATGGCCTCCACTCCATCCAGGTTAGGCTTTACAAGCTTTCAATTTACAGTCTCTATTTAAATTACTGTCAAATATAAACTGTGCATATATTAGTTTAGAGCTGCGTTTGAGTATAAACCTTAGGACAGTTAAACTATATATATATATATTAGGAATATGACCTAGGATTGAGAATGTCTTCCCGGTGAAGGCTCTTTCCTAATTAGAGATCTGTAGTTCAAACCCCCAAGATGAATTATTCCCGGTGAAACATCTTGGTAAAAACCTTAGAATCCAAATAATAGGACACATCCACCCAAAGAGGAATTATTCCCGGTGAAACCTCTTACCCATTTGCTTAGAGCCAAAATAAGTTCAAAACTACATAGCTTTCTCTTGTGCTATAACAAGGACCCTCGATTAGCCTCCTCTTGGGCTTTGTACAAGGACCCACAGGCTTCTTAAAAGCATTTCCAGCTTCCTCTTGAGCTTGTATACAAGGACCCATCAGGTTTCTTATAAACATAGGAACAGGTCTTTAGTCACCTTTTAGCCTACCCTGGTGAGTTTCTTCCAATTTAAACCAGACTTTAAACAAGCTAAGTTTGTCTCAATTTCACATTGAGTACATTTTTGGAATGAGAGACATGGACAGTCTCTGTCACCCTTATCTTCATCAATCTTCCTTAGCAGAGTCTAGGATCCATGTTTGGTCATCCTCAGCATTGAGTCAGCCTTCATCTTGGGCTTTAAACAAGAAGTCTCCATTAGATAATCTTTCTGCCATTCATATTAACAAAAAACCCCTGGAAAGGGTTAGCCTCCAACATCTGTCTAAAATAAAACCCCTGGAAAGGGTTAGCCTCCAACATCTGTCTAAGATGTCAAAACCCCTGGAAAGGGTTAGCCTCCAAAGTCAATTAAAATCAAATCCACCATTTCAAAAAAACCCCTGGAAAGGGTTAGCCTCCAAAGTCAATTAATAAATAATTTCATTCTCTTAGGAGTTAATTTCCCCAAAAGAGTCAAAACCCCTGGAAAGGGTCAGCCTCCAAAAAACATGATAAAGTCAGTCTTTTAACAGACAAACTCACCAGCTGAGTCAAAATCCCTGGAAAGGGTTAGCTTCCAAAGAAAAATAGTCTTTTAATAGATAAAACCTCCTCAGTAGAGTCAAAACCAACAAAAACAGTTAGCCTCAACCTTGGGCTTCATACAAGGCACCAAACAATAAAACTCCCCTGTCAAGAGTCCGCCTCAACCTTGGGCATTGTACAAGGCAGATAATAGAGTCTCCCCAGTGAGTCCTTCATCACTCAGTAGCCACAACCTTGGGCTTTGTACAAGGCAGAAAATAATGTTTTCTCTAGCTAGAGTCAGCCACAACCTTGGGCTTTGTACAAGGCACATAAAATAGAGTCATTCATTCAATTATCCTCAACAGTCAGCCACAACCTTAGGCTTTGTACAAGGCACATAAATAGAGTCTCCCTAAGTAGAGTCAGCCTCAATTCTGGGCTTTGTACAGAACACAAAAAAATATCATGTAATTAATCCCCAGTGGAGTCATCTCCCAGAGTCAATAATATATTAATTAATCAATCAAAAAGCCTCAAGCTTGGGCCTCATACAAGCCAGCTAAAGTCAAATCTTTTATACAGTAGATAGACATAGCTTATCTATATAGAGAGATATTTTTACTACTCTACCACATTCAAACAAACAAACATTTCAATTTCAATTTCAATCAAGTCTCCCATTTAGGATTTTGAAAGGCATGAGCTGGCAGTAAAACCCAGACATGTGGTAACTTTCCCTAATTTGGATGAGCATCTTTTAAGAGGCATTTGACTGGTATACTTGCACATACACAAGTAAGGTCCCCCTCTTGAATGAAATGAATTCAGTTATTCTGTCACTCTTTAAATGTTTGTGGTAGAATAGTACAAATACCTCTCTGTAGAGATAATTTCATGTCTCTTTAATGTAAACAGAGATTTAATTCCAAGCTTCAACCTTGAGCTTCAAGCAAGGCACCAAAAACAATTAATTTCCCTAGTTAGTTCCCCGAACTACATTAAGCTCTGACTTCCACTAGGGATATGTAGGCATGAGGTTCACAAGGAATCTCAGCGAGCTAATAAAATACCAAAAATAGTCAGTTTGTCTGTCTGTCTGTCTTTTAAAATTAATTCAATTCTCTCTCCTAATACAAAGGAGAAACTTTCCCAATCATTAGCAAACACAATCACAATGACACAGAGAAGGTTCCTGTAGAGTACTACAGATATGTAGGGTGTTTAAACACTTCCCTATGTATAACCGACCTCCCGGACTCCAGAATTTCTAGTCTAGGTGTAAATCCCCACACTTAGCAAACTCCTAGGGTTTAGTTGAGATCTTTTTTTCCCTTTCCTACTCGTAGGACAAATAAGAAAGTTCGTGTGATATCGTAGGAAGAACTGAAACAAAATTCATCCCACCACGGGCGCATTCTCCTTCCAAATTTCGCGTGAAGGGTTTAGCGTGCCGTCCTCCCAAGTGAAACGGGGAGGTAAAGAAAACGACCACCACACTAGAATGTTAAATGCAGAAACGTAAGAATGCTTCGAAATGAAAGTTAAACGAAAGATAAAGAAATTGAAAAGATACTTGAATAAAGAAAGATACAAATGTATTTAAAATGGTGTTGGTGTCATACGTACATTTCTCAGTGAACCCGTTCTCTAAACACTTGATACTTGAGTGATTTGTGAGTGATGTGTACAAAATGAACACACGGAATCCTAACATTAAGACCCTTATTTATACTAATTTCGACCCTAACGGTCCTACACTAATCTGATGCCACGTCGCTCACAAGAATCCCTGGGATGCCATCTGTCCTTGTTCGGTTACACAGACTACTTCGAAATTCAAATCCTCCCGCCTGAATCCTCTTTCGATACGTGGCAACGTGATCAGAACCGAGAATGCCACGAAAACACGTTAAGCTTCAGTACCCTTCGTATTTCGCAAAATGTTTAAGTCTTAAAGATAATTCACTTCGAATTAGCTCCGATTCTAACCATCTTCACTCCAACTTAAACAACATCCTCGAAACATGGCCATCAGTAGCCATTTTTAATCTCAGAAATGGTCATCAGTAACCATCTTTCTTCGAATTCTAACCCTTTCAAAGAATATTTTCTCTAAACGAAATCTCCAGCCAACAAATTGCCCCCAATAAATGCCTGTTTCGAAAACAAGAGAAATAGGCGTTTCTTGTTATGACGAGATTTCGTTTTACTCACTTTTTAGAGTTCCAAGACAACTGACTAACGTCATAATCATTTATGACTCCACTTTCAAAACGCCTTGTCATTTTCAAAAACGTCTTCTCAGAACTCACATTCCCACGTTCTGTCATTACTTTATGATCATTACTCCTATATATTAGGAGTAAGGCTAACAACTGTTCGACCATCGTTGGATTAAATCAACGCCTGCCGCGTGTCTTTTGACTTTTACCCAAAAGATTTGAAAGGGTTTCCGTTAAACCTTTAAATACTTGAACTTCTACCCTCACATAACTTTCACTTCTATTCTCCTCCTATCATCACAAAAAGAAATTCCCTTTGGTTTCGTTTAACCCAGTTCTTAAAGCAATCTCATCTATGGCGTCTTCTTCAACTTCAAATGTTCTTCAACCTATCCAGAAGCTTCAAAATCCTACACAAATAGGGAATCAACAACACATTCCAGACCCAAATGCCGCAGAAATTCGTGCTATCTATGCTTCCCAGGTAATCATTCCTTTTAAACTTTGTGTGAAAATTCATGCCTTCATGGGTCCTTTACTTGGAGGAAATAACCCTTCTCTGGGTAAATTTTTCCCTGCTTATTACAAAACTAGGCCCTTGGTTAGCAAGAACAAAATAGATGAAGATGGCCACACAATCTTAGCTAAGACTGACAATGTAGACGGTACTTTGGTTGAAACCACTATGACCTTAGAAAAAATTAGGTTAAACTATGTAACCAATTTCGTGAAAGTTTTTAGGTCAATCCCTTTAGCAAAAGATCCGACCTGTATTACGCTTGGCTAACTAAAATGGAAAAACAAAAGGCTTCTTTCTGGAAACAACTAGGGATTTATGACCTAATCCAGTTATCCAAAACAGGTCTAGAATATAACCAAACCATGTTAGTAGCGTCAGTTCATTTCTGGGACGCTTCTCACAATACTTCCCACCTTCCATGTGGAATGGTTACCCATACTCTTTTTGACGTAGCTGCTATCATAGGGCTTCGACCAACTGGAGAAACCTTCGATCCCAATTTCATGGATACTGACACCATCCACTTAAATGAAGCAACAATCACTTATACTGCTTTTATTCAAAGATACCATGACGAAACGACCACAGAAGTCTCAGATGAAGATCACATTGCTTTTCTAGCACTCTGGCATTCGAGATGCGTTTTTTGTCCTAGGTCTATACAAGTAGCAAAGAGATATCTTTGTATGGCTAACCAGATAAATGCTGGGAAAAAGTTAAACTTAAGCCAGTTAAATCTAGGATTTCTCTACAAGAATCTTGGTGAAGCAATAGACCTTGTTAAGAACTACAAAATAGGATCTCTTCTCTTTGCTGGTCCCTTCTGGTTGTTGCAGTTATGGCTCAACGCCACTTTCGAAGCTCATCACCCATACAAAGGTGTTGTAAATGAAGAAGATCCTGCCATAAAAAATCGAACGATAGAAGGAACTAGATTGGCTCTCCTGACTCCAAAAGAAGAAACTGGCAAACTTCGTGAACCCTTCTTAGCACACATGATGATGTTCGCTAACGTTTTCAATTTAGCCCCTCCATGGCTCCATTCGTACAAAGGAAAGTGGGTCCCAAGTGGTTTACTCGAGAGTTTCCAGCAATGTCTCCAGATCAACAAGCCGAATCCATGGTTATCTGGGAAGCTTTCCTTACCCCAAAGCTGTTATCACACCGACTTCGATCTCCCAAAAGTCACTGTTGTCTTCTTTGTTACCAACCAAATCTGGTATCGAGACAATTTGGGTTGGTTCAACTGAAACCAAAATGTATGTATGACAAAAGGAATCACATGTGCCTACACACTCTGCATCTAGCGGAAGATGAATACGAGTCTAAAATCTCCAAATACGTTGGCATCACCACTCTCTCTCCCGTCTCTTTCGAACCTGCTTTTTATTCTACCATAGATTTTCATCAATGGTGGACAAATTACTATACTATGCAAATCTTCGATGCTGAGAGCCTTACTCAAGAAATAACTGAAGCTTTTGCTGATGTGCAGGCGAACTTCCATAAAGGTACTTCGACTTATATTAAAGAAATCCAAGCCTTTCAAAAATTCTTTGAAACTATCTACAGGCCTGATGATCTTAGTCGAACCGTTCGTGAAGCTGCGGTCACTTTACGTGAAAATTTTTCTGCTAAACTGGATAAGTTGAAATTGCCCACGTATGTTCGAACTGAACTATGTTATGAAGTGGCTTTTGAACTTAATCCTCCAAAATTCCCTCCGCTACCTAGTGCTTATTTTGGTGTGGCTCTAAGTCCTCCTTTTCCATACTGGTTTGTGTGTGGGAATGCCATTAAAATCCTTCAGGAACAATCTAAAAAACGCGCTGAACGAGTGGTCCCGACTAAGCATACCCTGGATACTTTCAAAGGACATCTTCATATAGGTCTTGAGCACGTTCGTGTCTTGACTCCAATACCTGAAGGTTGGGGTTTAGACAATCCTTCGACTAACTTTTCCTTCTTTACTGAAATACTGATTCCTATCTTGTTCACAACCGTTACTCGAAAGAAAAGTATCAAGGAAGCCCCTGCACAGAAAGGCGCTGGAGCTTCGAAAAGCACCAAGACAAGTGGGAGTGACTCCGTCACTACTGGCAAAAAACTCACGGTATATTCATACCTTACATTCTGACTTGTGTAATGTTATGAATATTGCTTACTTTAATTACTGTGCATTTCCAGAGTTCAAAGCCTCCGACCCCTTCAAAGCGGAAAGTCTCTCCCACCAATATTTCAGATGATGAAGATAAATCTCCTCCTCGTACTAGACAATCAGCAAAGAAAAGAAAAAAGGCTACTATTGCTTTAACTAAAGAAAAGGCATCTGGAACTTCGAAACTCACTTCATCGAGTGATAAGATATCTTCCGATGAATCACCTTTAAAGGTTGCTTGTGCTATTCCCATTGTGGAAAGCCATAACTCGAGCCCAGATAATGTCCCAAACAAGGTACTTGGACCTCTAACATAATCACCTTTTATACTTAACTTTAACAACCAAGTTTATCTCTTACCTTGTCGATACAGGATGACGTGGGCACTGCTACTTCTGATCTCAACACTTCAAACCTCAATATTGATCTTGGCAACCTTCAAGGTATGGATTTGTCTCTTCGACTGAAAAACAACTCTTTTGATGGCTTCTTGTCTTAACAAACTTTGATTTACGTAACAGGTGTCCCTCAGCGTAAATCTCTTGCCCTTTTTGAAATTCTCGAAGATGCTCAACCTATGACAACCAACGTCTTTCCTGTGCATGCTGAGGAAAGTCGTTCGAATGACTCTTCTCCACTTACCCATCGAGATGGAGACATGGAAAAGATCCCACAAAATTCAAATAGTGGCAACATAGTCAACCAACCAATCGAGAGCGAAGACACTATCTCTGAACATGAAGATGCAGATGAAACTTCTAATTCGCCTCCTCCCAGCAATAATGAAACTTCGACTCTTAGGAATATAGTCACTCCTGTGGCTACTTCGAAGCAGACCACTACGGTGCCTACTCCTACAGAACTAGAACAACTCAAAGAGACTAATCCCGTAAGCTTTCTCAAGGCTATGATGAATGCTAAGGGTATTTCGCCTATCCGGCTCGAGCCTTCTTTGACTGTTTTGACGGACGGTGGTAAGGAGAATGACATCCCAACGCTCCTACGTCAAATAAAGGAAAAGCTCTTTGAGACCAATCTTATTGAAACTCTGCGCAAGGACTCCACCAGCTGTTTTGGTTTGATCAACCTTTTGAAGAAAGTGGATCTACTTCAGGTCTCGGACGAAGTCTCCGACGTAATTGTCTCGCTAAGTTTTCTTCTAGATCAACTTCAAGCTATTAATCTTCGTAAACGGGATATTGATGAAAAACTCAAGGCGAAAATGATTTCTCACAATTCTTCGTGGAAAGCTGCGAACGACGCAACAGACAAGGCTAGTGCCCTTGAGCTTGAGAACACAAAACGCCAGGAAGAATATGAAACTTGTGAGACGAACATCAAATCCTGGAAGCAGAAAATTAAACGTCTCGAAAAGAAAATAAGCAACGCTAAAACCCGTCAAGAAGAAATCAAACAATCTCAGCAGCATGAGTTGAACGAAGTGGCGTAGTCAGGAATTCAACATCTCGAGGTGGTGCAGAAGTTAGTGCCAGAGATCGAAGAACTGAACAAACAGCAAGCACTAATCGAACATCGTTTGACATTGTGGGCTTCTCAATATGCCAAGATGAAAGATAGTCTTCCTAAGGACTTTTACTAATTGTTCCAATTTCTGTAACATCTTTTGAATTTAGCACTTTGTCTTTTTGTATTGGAATTAGTCCAGGAATCTATGCACACTTTTCCTTCCAATTATCTATATGTCATCTTTTGTAACTATTATAAATAATATTCTAACAATTCTTAAATTGTCAAAAATTTACTTATTATTTTTTCTAGCTGTCATAATGACCTTGATAGTGTATCTATGTGGCATAATTACTCCTCACAGCCTCTTTAAGCCTAGACTTGACGTTTCCACTCCCTTAGCCGCAATTGTCATTAAATGATGACATCACTTTTCAAAACGTCTACTTTGAGACGTGCGTGTATCATTTTTTGAAATGATTGCACTTCAACTTCCAAGGCGGGAAACGACGAACTTCATAAATTCTCTTGGGGAAACCAAACGCGGTCCAATCAACACTTAAAAGATAAACCACTCTTTTATGGCCAACATACTCTATATAAGGCTTAGCATTCTACTCATTCCTTCATTCTCTCACCAAACTCTTATCAAAGTTTCCTTTCTTCCCTTTATACTCTTTCAAATACAGAATTTGAAAAAACTTCTTGTACTCTCTTCCTCAAAATGGCGCAACCTTTGACTTATGCTACCATCAGGTCCTCCATCAAAAAGGAATTCAAACTCTCTGTGGAAGAGTTCGATGAGAACCACATCAATGTTGACGCACTCTTTGCCAACCAACAACTCCAGTTTTACTAGGGAATCCTGGAGGGGTCTATTTATCCTAACATGCTGGCAGACTTCTGGATGTTTGTGTCCCTCCGCATAGATCCAGAAGGGAGAACCACCATTGTGTCTCAGGTTCGAAGGGCTCCTATTACCATTACTCCCTCAACTATCTCTGAACTGCTGAGGTGTGATAATCTTGGAGAAGCGTTTGACGATAACATCATTAACATGACTACCTCTGATGTCTTGAGGGCCCTCATGGATAATGATCCCTTTAGCGCTAAGATCATTAGGATTTGGCACCAACTTTTAGTGGGCAACTTTCGTCCACGAAACCAGGATCAAGACAGCATCATGATGGAAGATCCGGAGTTCATACTTTGTGCTCTCCGGGGAAGGAAAATCAACTGTCCATTGCTGATCTTCAAGCAACTTGTCGAAGCTGTTGCTATGGCCACCTCTTGTCAAGGTGTAGTGACATGTCTTCCTTATGGAAGGTTACTGTCCTGCATGTTTCTCAAAAAAGGTATAGTGAGAAGAATGCGTAAGGAAGGATCTCTAGATCTCTTCGAAGCAGAAAGCTTGCCCCTGCTGTCCTTGGAAGGTATAAAGCAAAGGATCAACTAAAGGGTGCGTCGTTTGAGGCTTTAATGGAGGTGTTATAGGTCTTAGTTTTATTGTTCATAATTTTGAATGCTCCTTTTGATAGCCTCTAGTATGCTTCAATTTTTGTAGCCCTTGTTGTTCATGGAAACACAATCTTCCAAAATGAATGTACTCTTCTAATCGTAATGAAATATATTTTGACATTGCTCTGTCTTCTTACTTTATTTACCACATATCTTACTTGGACACGAAGCCATTTTGGTGCTTGTTCAACCATTTTGGCCTACGTAGCATACTTTAAATATCTACGTTTTTGCAATTTTTACTTCGTGCATGCTTGGTTTGTATCTTTTCAGATAATTCCCGTTCACTCTTAAGATCCTGCGATCTTCTGCCAACTCTTCTATCTCATAAGCATTATTTGAGAATACTTTTAAGATTCGAAAGGGTCCTTCCCAGTGTGGGGACCATTTGCCCAAAACCTGATTCTTTCGATCTATAGGTAAAATAAATTTCCAAACTAAGTCATTATTAATAAACCTTTTACCTTTCACCTTTTTATTGTATGCTCTGGACACCCTTTCTTTTTGTCTTTTTATCATCTCCAACGCTCGAAGTCTGTCTTCGTCCAAATCCACTAATTCGTTCATCATCAATTCCCAATACATGTTTGGAGGAATTTCTGCCTGTCTTTGGATCCGGACTGATTGCAAGTATATCTCAACTGGGAGCACTGCATCGTGTCCGAACGTCAATTGGAAAGGTGTAGTGTTTGTAGCTTCTTTTGGCGACGTTCGACAGGCCCAGAGTGCTTGGTCCAAAGTTTTATGCCAACTCTTAGGTTTTTTCCCTACGTGTTTCTTTATGAGACCAATTATTATCTTATTTGCTGCTTCAACTTGTCCATTTGCTTGAGCGTAGTAGGGTGTAGAAGTAAACAACTTAAACCCCATTTCTTTGGCGATTTCTTGCATCTTTCGCCCAGTAAACACTGATCCTTGATCTGTGGTTATACTTTCCGGGATTCCGAATCTGTATATAATGTGTCTTTGAATAAACTCAATCACAGCCTCCTGATCCACATTTGCAAGTGGTATCGCTTCGACCCATTTTGTGAAATACTCTATTCCTACTAGGATATATCTTTGACCTTTGGAAGACTTGGGGTGAATTTCCCCAATTAAGTCTAGTGCCCAACCTCTGAAAGGCCATGGTTTTATTATTGAACTTAATTCATTTGCAGGAGCATGTTGAATACCTGCGTGTTCTTGACATTCTTGACATCCTTTTGCAAATTCTATGCAATCTTTTAACATAGAGGGCCAATACATTCCATATCGAAACAAAAGCCATTTCATTTTGTGCCCCGCTTGGTGTGCACCACATGCTCAACTATGCACATTTGAGAGAGCCAAATATGCTTCCGCTTCACCCAGACATTTTAGCAAAACTCCTTCAGGAGTTTTCTTAAACAATTCATTTCCCATCAGGAAGTATGATAAGGCTCGATACTTCAGCTTTCTATCTGTGTCTGTCAAAGGGTCTTTTAAATAGTTCACAATTGGACTCCTCCAATCTGTGTCTGCTAAAGAGTCTATATTTAAAACCTCAAACTCCTCTTTGTTAGCGAAACCTAATTGTGAGTTCTCCAGATCACTTGGGGAAAGCTTGGTGGCCATTGCTTTTCCTCTTAGTTTGATCAGTTCTTCTAGTTTTTCTTTTGATACCCTGTACCCTGAGGCTAATTGTGCCAAATCATTCGCTTCTTGATTATTCAACCTTGAGACGTGATTTAACTCCACATACTCGAATTTTTTAAGCAGCCTATTTGCTATGACAAAATACATGATCAAATTCTCTTTGATACATTTGTATTCCTTCGTCAGTTGCTTAATCACTAGTTTGGAGTCTCCTTTAATTTCGACTCTGGTTGCCCCCAATTCTAACAAAGCTTCAAGTCCAGCGATCAGTGCTTCGTATTCAGCTTCGTTGTTGAAGCATAAGGGACCTTCAATCTTGTACTTGAGCTTTGTTGGAATTCCATCAGGAGAAATTATTAGTATTCCAACGCCGCTTCCTTCTTTATGGGTCGAACAATCGAAGTACAACTTCCAAGGCTTCAATTCTACATATTGTTGAGGGTTTTCAACCACTGCATGGTCAACAATGAAATCTGATACGATCTATCCTTTCATTTCCTTAAGGGGTTGAAATATCAAAGAGTACTCAGTAAGGGCCAAAGCCCACTTGCCAATTCGACTATGCAATATTGGTTTTGATAGCATATGTTTAATAACATCACAATGAGACGAAACATCAACATCAACTGGCTTTATATAATACTTGAGTTTGATACAAGAGAAATATAAACAAAGGCAGAGTTTTTCTATTGCGCTATACCTAGTCTCTGCATCATTGAGTACTCTACTTAAGTAATAAATGGCTCCTTCGATGCCATTGTCGTCTTCTTGAGCTAACATGTTACCTATTGTATTATCTGAAGCTGAAATATATAGGCGCACGTGCTTCTTCCTATTTGGGGGAGACAATATTGGTGGATGCATCAAGTATTGCTTGATTTTTTCAAAAGCTTCTTGATGTTCAGCATGCCATTCAAACCTTCCTTGCTTGAGTCGAAGTAAGGGGGAAAAAGCTTGCGTGCGTCCACTCAAGTTAGAGATAAATCTTCTTAAGAAGTTTATCTTTCCTAGTAAAGACTGTAGTTTTTTCTTCGTGGATGGAGGCTTTGTTTCCATAATAGCCTTTGTTTTATTCTGATTAATTTTTATTCCCTTTTTGTGGACTACGAAGCCCAGGAAATCTCATGCCTGCACAAAGAAATCACATTTAAGGGGATTCATCTTTAAGCCACGTTTTCTCATTCTTTCGAATGATTGGCTCAGATGGTCAAGATGACTGTGATCTGAAACTGATTTTACAACAATGTCATCTATGTATACTTGCATGAAAGTTTCTATAAAATCATGGAATATAGAATTCATTGCTCTTTGATAAGTTGCCGCAATATTTTTCAGACCAAAAGGCATTACAACCCATTCGTAGGTGCCTATTGCCCCTGGGCAACAAAAAGTTGTTTTGGACACATCTTCTTCTGCAATGAATATCTGGTTATACCCAGAATATCCATCCAACATACTTAGATATTCAAAGCCTGCGGCTGAATCTACTAGCATTTCTGCCACAGGCATGGAATATTCATCCTTAGGCGTTGCTGCATTCAGATCACGAAAATCTATGCATACTCTTAATGAACCGTTCTTTTTAGTAACCAGCACAATATTAGCAATCCATTCAACATACCTTGTAGTTCTGATGAACTTGCAACGTAGAAGTCTCTCGACCTCTGCTTTGATCTTCGAATGAATCTCCGATGCGAACCTCCTAGGAGTTTGCTTGATGGGCTTTTTTCCTTCCTTTTATGGGCAGCTTTAATTCGACCAAATCTCGCCCTAAACTAGGCATCTCATCGTAATCCCATGCGAAGCAATCTTTGTTTTCTTTTAATAACGCCATGACTCTAGATTTCAAAACTGGCTCTAATTTTGCACTGACGTACGTTACCCTCTTCCTATCTCCGTCTCCAAGATTTACTTCTTCGAGTGGATCTTGGGCTAACATCTTTATATTTGACGCCATTGGGTATTTCTCGAATCCCAAGGGTTCTTCATCGTAGATTGCGTCCAGCCTTTGACTCACCTCTTCACCTGAGATCTTTTCAGCTTGAACTGTGTCTTCAAGAGATTGAGGGATCAAATGTATCCCAGAACCCGTCGTTTCTGCCTCTCTTTGAATTGCATCGACAGTCATGTTTGATAATTCGGCTTCGAGAGCCGTCTTTCTTTTGTACTCGGCTATGTAAGCCGAAATCCTTTCGAAGAAGGATGATTCAGACATCATCAACGTCGTCATCCCAGCCTGTTAGCCGCATTGTTGGAAAATGCTCTATTGGTGCGGTATCTTCTGGACCGTCCATTATTTCTCTATTCCATTGGAATCCATTTGGGTGCAAAGACAAATAGTATAAAGCATTCTTGTTTGGGGTGTATATATCTTCAGCAGCATGGCAAGGTCCTATGTTCGCCAAGTTCCTGTCGAAACTGGTTTTATTGACTTGATTAACTTCGGCCATGTAGTAACTCTGATCTCCTTCAATTTTTTCTACTATACCATCTTTCCTCCAAATGGTTAATCTTTGATGCATTGTCGAAGGCACTACAACAACTCCATGGATCCACTCTCTTCCTAGCAAAAGATTGTAATTCGCCTTTGCTGGTATCACCATGAACATCGTTGGCCTTGTGACCGAACCTACGGTTAAATTCACTTGAATGACTCCTAAAGTTTGCCCTATTTTGCCTTCATAGTTAGACAAGACCATGTTATGTGGCCTTATATCAGTATCGAACATACCAATTCTCTTCAGCATGTATTGGGGCATTAGGTTCACTGCTGCCCCCCATCTACCAGGACTTTGTTAATACCAACATTTTCAATCTTAGCCCTTATTTAGAGTGGTTTTAGATGGTTTCTCATACCTTCATCAGGCCTCTCGAAGAAGGCATTCTGCTCTTCGACTGCCCCATTGTTTAGCACATAATAACACACAGGTCTGTGTCTTGCCATCTCTTCTGCATCAGCTTCCTCACAATCTTCAGCTTCTGTCTCTTGGTTAAACTCATGAGGGAGTACTGACACAACATTGCAATTTAAGTTTATAGACGATACTCCGTCTGATTCGAAATCATTTGTCATCCTATCGTCTTCTTTACAAGGGCTGGAATGCATCTTTTCTTCTTCTTTCTCATTTTCAGAATCGAACAACTTGCGTTCCACTGGAGGTTTACTTGTCCTTGCCCCCTGCATTGGGATTTGGTTACTACTAGACTCTCCAATCTCCTTTGGTTTATATTCCCTTTGGGCCTTCTTCATCCTCTGGTGCCTTCTCCATTGGGATCTAGACATAGGATTTTTGCCTTTGTAATTCTCCAACCTGTACATCTCTCGATTTGAGGGCTAGAATTGCTTCCTATATGCCATTGCAGATCTTCCTCCTTGGTCCCAACTTTGCCATTTTTTTGGTCCTCGCACCAACTTGCATCCATCTATCCCTGGGTATGTCTGCATGGATTTTGAATGTGACCCTTCGAGCTCTAGGGTGGGGGCTGTCAGGCCTCTTCGATGGGGTCCAGTTATCGAACACATACATGTTGGGACAAAGTCCCTGAGTTTCTCGACCCATGTAGAAATATACTCTTTCGAATGATCGTGCTAGTAGTTCGTCATAGACTGCTCCATATCTGGGACACAATACGACCTCAGTGTTTTCTTTGTGAGATCTGACCAAGAAACCTACTAAGCTTTCTGCAGTCCTTGGGTATACCCATAGCAATATGTTTCCTCCTCTCCAGGATTGTTCCATTCTTTCTCGTAGGGCCCTCTCAAAATTAGCTTGAACCCTTCGATTCAGCATAATCGAACACCTTGGGCACATCAGCATCTTTCCACCATTTTTCTCATGACAATTCTAGAGATAATCTTTCAAACTCTCCCCTCTTGGTGGGATTTCAATGTTTCCTTTTCCCATATCAGCCACTTTTCTAGTTCTTCTATTTCAGATAAAGGTCGCCTAACATTGACCATGTTAACAACTGCCGGAGGAGCTTCAGAATTCTGTATCTGCTGAAGTTTCGCCCTGAGGTCTTCAGTGGCCTCGCTAGTTTTTTCTTTCAGATCTTCATTCATCTCTGCATCAAAGGACTCTTCAATATCAGTATTGAAGACTGTATTGTCATTTAGGCTTTCAGTAGCCTGCTTTCCAGTTGAAATTATCTCCGATTCAGCAACATCAATTTCAGATACTTCCACCATGTTGACGTCAAGTGGTTCACACAGGTTAGTGTCAGCAACATTCAAAGGGTCTGTGTCAACCTTCATATGATTCTTGGTTTTATCACCGAATTTCAGACGTCCATCCTTGATAGCATTCTAAATTAGATCCCTGAAAAGAAAACATTGTGAGGTTTTATGGACTAAAAAACCATGATATTTACAAAAGCCTCGCTTCTTCCGTTGTTCTAACGGAGGGATTTTGGAATTAGGAGGCACTATCATCTGGCCATCTTTTACTAACAAATCGAATATTTCGTCACATTTAGTGACGTCAAATGTATAAGTTTTCTTAGGAAATCTATCACTTTTATCATTTTCAATTGGATTTCTTCCATTAGAAGGGGTGATCAACTTGCAAGAATAAGGTGGTGCTTTATTTAATTCAGCTAGATCTATTTCGACCTCTTCCACGCTGTATGAATCTTCGAAAGATTCGCCGTCAACGTCTTCAACTTCAATGTATGCTACCCTCTCCTTCTTGTAAATTTTATTTAATCTGGCCCTGTCTGCCAATTGGGCCATATCCCTTAGGTATTAGGTATCTAGTTTCTTTCTAATTGAATAATCTAGACCACCCGCAGCCATTTCGACTAATTCATGTTCTGGGACAACCGTGAAGCATCTTGATTTCAACAAACGGAACCTGTTCAAGTAATCATCTATAGGCTCCATGAACTTCCTCTTGATGCTAGCCAATTCCTTCAGACTTATCTCTGTTTGACCCATGTAGAATTATTCATGGAATAATCTCTCCAAGTGTGCCCATGTGTCTATGGAATTTGGGGGTAAGGTAGTGAACCAAACAAAAGCATTTTTTGTTAGCGAACTAGGGAAGTATTTAATTCTCAAATCCTCGTTCCCTGCTAGATCCCCTGCTTCCGTCAAATATCTGGCTATGTGTTCCACCGTTGATTCACTAGTGTGCCCTGAAAACTTCGTAAATTTGGGTACCTTGGTACCTCTTGGTAATTCCGTTTGCATAATATATTCGGGTATGGGGGATGTATAGTTTGGACGTCGAAGTCCAGTATTAAGGCCATTAGTAGCCATTATTCTTTCTATCATGGCAGTGAGATTATTTTCTTTTGCCAAATTGCCTCTCCTAACCCTATGTACAACTTCGTCAGGATGTTCGTCTCTTCCCACTACAACTACTCTAGGCTGTTGTTCAGGAACTGCTTGTCGACCAACATTAACCGTTTGAGTTTCTAAATCTACCACTTGATTTCATTCGACTAGTGTTGGCCTAGGTGGCGGAACTGCATTTCGAAATTGTTCTAGAACTGGGTCCCCTTCTTGATAGGTTGATTGGTTGTTTCTTCACCTATTTTGCAGGACTCCTTAGAAATCCGCCATTCGTCCTATTTGCGATGATATTTTTTTATATGTCTCTACATTCTCCTGGTTAGTCCTGGCAATGTTTGTTGCTAATGGATTAAAGATCGACCCCAATTCTCTAGCAAGGACTCCTAACATATCATGGTTACTTGCATCCATTTCCTGTCGAAATGCCGCCTAACTACTGGTGGTTAAGGGAGGTATTTGGGCAGAGAAGCAAGTGTTTTGTGCGCTTCGACCTATCGAACCGACATTAGGCGAAAACGCCGTTGGGTTAGGTGCAGTGTATGTGGGCCCTGCTCCTCGTAATCCTACCATGTATGAATATGGCATTCCATATGGGTTGTTGGGTCTCCAACTTTCTAAAGCAGATGAGGATGGTCCTGGGGTAAATAATTGACTTGCAGCGTTTGTCGAGAAAGGTGGTATCTCGCTTGCGCTTGTGAGTGGAGGCACGATAGTCGAACTCGAGACTAGAATAGTCCCTGTTGTCCCTGAGGTATTTTCGGGTATAGCTTGGGAACTACCTATGGGTGCAGATCCTGTCGAACCTGGTATATGCTGCGCTCCTTGAGTAGAAGTCAAAACATGCGTAGAATTTGCCGCTATTGTTCCTAACCCCTGTGGGGGATCTTGATCTCCCCCTCCACTGGCCACATTGACCATTTTCTTGCTGTACCTTCGTTTAGGAATCGGCTGTGCACTGTTGGCTAATTTACCGTTCCTAAGGTTCATACAAGGTCTTGATATTTTCTAGACAAAACAAAACAATCAATTAATAACAATCTGTTTGACACGGTCCCACTGGGCATGCCAATTTGTTTACGGTGATTTCCGGTAAACAACCGCTAGTCCTCCAAACTATAAAATGTACTTTGGTTACTCGCATGATCGACTAGATTGATCCTAGGACATTGTCAAACAATTATATTTTGATATGATTTGGTTCATGTTTGTTTGCTCTGGCTTCGAAAAACTTGTTTGTAATATGATCGTATGACTATTCATGTGAAACAACACTCGTTATACATGTTAATATAACTTTCGACAAAGAAAACATAAATAAAAGCGTGTAAATTGCAGAAATGTAAAGTGCAAGAATATAACGTGCTAGAATGTTAAATGCAGAAACGTAAGAATGCTTCGAAATGAAAGTTAAACGAAAGATAAAGAAATTGAAAAGATACTTGAATAAAGAAAGATACAAATGTATTTAAAATGGTGTTGGTCTCATATGTACATTTCTCAGCGAACTCGATCTCTAAACACTTGATACTTGAGTGATTTGTGAGTGATTTGTACAAAATGAACACACGGAATCCTAACACTAAGACCCTTATTTATACTAATTTCGACCCTAACGGTCCTACACTAATCTGATGCCACGTCGCTCACAAGAATCCCTGGGATGCCATCTGTCCTTGTTCGGTTACACAGACTACTTCGAAATTCAAATCCTCTCGCCTGAATCCTCTTTCGATACGTGGCAACGTGATCAGAACCGAGAATGCCACGAAAACACGTTAAGCTTCAGTACCCTTCGTATTTCGCAAAACGTTTAAGTCTTAAAGATAATTTACTTCGAATTAGCTCCGATTCTAACCATCTTCACTCCAACTTAAACAACATCCTCGAAACATGGCCATCAGTAACCATTTTTAATCTTAGAAATGGTCATCAGTAACCATCTTTCTTCGAATTCTAACCCTTTCAAAGAATATTTTCTCTAAACGAAATCTCCAGCCAACAGCAAGCGGGAGCATTTCATGCCAATCTTTGTAAGTGACGACCATTTTGTGAATGATTTTCTTGATGTTTTTGTTAGCTGCTTCTACAGCTACATTCATCTTTGGTTTGTAAGGAGATGAGTTGTGATGTTCAATCTTGAATTCTTCACAAAATTCCTTCATCATTTTATTGTTCAAATTTGACCCATTTTTAGTGATTATCTTGCTAGGAATGTCGTAGCGACAAATGATGTGATTCTTGATAAACCTGACGACAACTTGACTTGTGACGTTTGCATATGAAGCTGCTTCGACCCACTTGGTGAAATAGTCTATGGCTACCAAGATGAAGCGATGTCCATTGGACGCTTTTGGCTCGATCATTCCAATCATGTCGATTCCCCACATGGAGAAAGGCCAAGGGGAAGAGAGTATGTTGAGAAGATATGGTGGCACGTGAATTCTATCGGCGTAGATCTGGCATTTGTGACACCTCTTTGCATACTGATAGCGATCTGACTCCATCGTCAGCCAATAATATCCTGCTCTCAGTATTTTCCTTGTCATGGTGTGTCCGTTGGTGTGAGTACCAAAGGAACCTTCATGTATTTCTCTCATGAGTGTTTTTGCTTCATTTCTGTCAACGCATCTGAGGAGGACCATGTCGAAATTTCTCTTGTGCAGAACATCTTCATTCAGGAAGAATCTGCCAGCTAACTTTATCAAAGTCTTTCTATCTTTCTTTGATGCCCCAAAAGGGTACTCTTGCCTTTGAAAAAAGTTTTTGATGTCGTGATACCACAGTTGGTCGTCGATGATCGCTTCTACTGTGAAAACATGAGCGGGCCTATCCAGGCGCATAACATCGATCCGAGGAATGTAATTCCAATGATTTATCCTAATCATGGAAGAGAGTGTGGCTAATGCATCATCCAAGTTATTTTCTTCACGAGGAATGTGATGAAAATCTACCCGGTCGAAGAATGGTAACAATCTTATCGCGTAGTCTTTGTAAGGGATTAGCCCTGGTTGGCGTGTTTCCCATTCTTCTTAGATCCACGACTTCTTCGAGACCCATGATGCAAGCTTCATATTCGGCCTCATTATTTGTGCATTTGAAAGTTAATCTGGCGGTAAATGGAATATGGGTACCTCGAGGGGTAACAATGATCGCCCCAATTCCTCGTCCATAAGTATTGTTAGCTCCGTCAAAGATCAAGCCCCATTGGGATCCTATCTCAGGTCCTTCGTCTAGTAGTGGCTCGTCGTAATCTTTCATCTTGAGGTACATGACGTCCTCGTCCGGAAAGTCAAATCCAATTGAATCATGATCATTAAGTGGGTGGTGAGCCAAGTGTTCAGCTAGGATGCTTCCTTTCACGACTTTCTGAGCGTGATACTCAATGTCGTATTCTGATAACAGCATCTGCCAACGGGCAATTCTCCCGGTTAAGGCAGGCTTCTCAAAGATGTACTTGATTGGATCCATCTTGGAGATCAAACAAGTAGTATGTCTAATCATGTACTGGCGGAGACGCTTGGCAGCTCAGGCCAAAACACAACAGGTTTTCTCAGTGAATTTCTTCCTCGGGTAGTAGATGGCATGCTCTTTTCTTTTTGTCTCGTCTTGCTATCCAAGGATACAACCCATGGAATCTTCTAAGATGGTTAAGTACATTATCAAAGGTCTTCCTTCCATTGGAGGAGACAGGATAGGTGGTTCGAGCAGATATTCCTTGATGCTGTCGAACGCTTTCTGACAATCGTCTGTCCAGACGCAACTTTGATTTTTCCGTAGAAGTTTAAAAATTGGAGTACAGGTTACAGTCATGAGATATATGAATCTCGAGATATAATTCAGACGTCCAAGAAATCCTCTAATTTGTTTCTCGGTTCTGGGTGAAGGCATTTCTTGAATTGCCTTGACTTTGTCTGGATCTACTTCAATTCCTCGTTTGCTGACGACAAAACTAAGGAGTTTTCCTGAGTAGACACCAAAGGTACACTTGTTGGGGTTCAGGCGAAGCTGAAACTTTCGTAAGCGTTGAAATAGCTTTGTCAGATTCTGTATGTGATCTTCCTCATTTTCTGATTTGGCAATCATGTCTGAAGGATAGAAAAACACTTAGAAAGGGGGGGTTTGAATAAGTGTAGTCTAAAAACTTGAACGATAAAAACAATATACACAGTTATTTTTATCCTGGTTCGTTGTTAACTAAACTACTCCAGTCCACCCCCACGGAGTGATTTACCTCACCTGAGGATTTAATCCACTAATCGCAACAGATTACAATGGTTTTCCACTTAGCCCACGACTAAGTCTTCTAGAGTATCCTGATCACAACCTGATCACTCTAGGAACAAATGCTTAGACACAAGCTAAGACTTTCTTAGAGTATCCTGACACCCACGTGATCACTCTAAATACAACTGCTTAGACACAAGCTAAGACTTCCTAGAGTATCCTGATCAACACTTGATCACTCTAGTTACTTACAAATTAATGTAATCAAATAAGAGTTTTACAATGCTTCTTAAAAGCTATAATCACAACAGTGATATTTCTCTTAGCGTTTAAGCTTAATCTCACTAATATATTACAACAGCAATGTAGTGAGCTTTGATGAAGATGAAGTTTCTGAGCTTTGAGTTTGAACAGCGTTTCAGCAAGTTTTTCAGAATTGGTTCTTTCAAAATCGTCAACCTTGCTTCTCATCAGAACTTCATATATATAGGCGTTTGAGAAGATGACCGTTGGGCGCATTTAATGCTTTGCGTATTCCGTACAGCATTGCATTTAATGTTTCACGCTTTTGTCAACTACCTCGAGCCTTGTTCACGCTGTGTCTACTGACGTTGCCTTTAATAGCTTCCAACGTTCCTTTTGTCAGTCAGCGTAGCCTGCCACCTGTACTTTCTTCTGATCTGATGTTTGTGAATAAAATATTTGAATATCATCAGAGTCAAACAGCTTGGTGCATAGCATCTTCTTGTCTTCTGACCTTGAAGTGCTTCTGAGCGTGATACCATCAGAACTTCAGTGCTTCTGCTTCTGATCTCAAGTTCTTCTGATGCTTCCATAGACCCATGTTCTGATTCTGCCTTGACCATCTTCTAATGTCTTGCCAGACCATGTTCTGATGTTGCATGCTGAACCTTCTGAGACAAAGCTTCTGAGCGCTGATTTGTGCATACTCTTTATATATTTCCTGAAATGGAAATTGCAATGTATTAGAGTACCACATTATCTCACACAAAATTCATATCCTTGTTATCATCAAAACTAAGAATATTGATCAGAACAAATCTTGTTCTAACAATCTCCCCCTTTTTGATGATGACAAAAACATATATAAATGATATGAATTTGCGATCAGAAAGAGCAGACGGCTAAAGACAAATTACACAGCTATAGCATAAGCATGTGAATATGTCTCCCCCTGAGATTAACAATCTCCCCCTGAGATGAATAATCTCCCCCTGAAATAAATACTCGAAGAACTTTAATAATAAAAGACTTCCCTGATTATTTCGGTAGAGACGATCACGTAAGCTTCTGTCTTCTGATAATTCATAGCTTCTGAGTTCTGCTTCCATTGGACAGCTTCAGAACTTGAATTTCTTTAGATCCCTAGAACACTCACAGCTTCTGATTCCTGCTTCCATTTAGGACAGCTTCAGAACTTGAATTTCTTTGATCTTCAGAACATTCACAGCTTCTGGTTCCTGCTTCCATTTAGGACAGCTTCAGAACTTGAATTTCTTTGATCTTCAGAACATTCACAGCTTCTGATTCATGCTTCCATTTAGGACAGCTTCAGAACTTGAGTTTTCTAGATCTTTAGAACATTCACAGCTTCTGATTTCTGCTTCCCTCGGATAGCTTCAGAGCTTTGAATTTCTTCTTACATCACTTCATGCTAGATTGTATCAGAACATTGTTGAATGTACCAGAGCATCATCAGAGCATCTCTACATCCTGAAATGTTACAGAACAAAACTAAACGATAAAAGTCAGCATGAAATAGTTAGAACATAAAATGTGTATCAGAACACAAAATATGTATCAGAGACATATAAGCCATATAGAATATATCAGATCCAATAGACAATGTATCTGAGCAAATAGACAATGATTTGGATCATATTCTATTATCAGAATTTCTGATCATTCTTCCTTCTTGCTTCTGATTCTGAAGCTTCCTAGCACTCAACTTGCTTCAAGAATCCAAGAGCTATTTCTGATCATTCTTCCTTCTTGCTTCTGATTCTGAAGCTTCCTAGCACTCAGCTTGCTTCAAGAATCCAAGAGCTAGATTCATTTTGTTGCTTCATATGTTGATCTTGAATCTTTGATTCCTGCAACAACACAACTTAAAAACATAGAACTTTGCAAGTTCTGTTAGTAAATGTGGAGCCTTTTTACTCAGTAACTGATAATATTAATCAGATCATTTATCATATATTTTCTCCCCCTTTTTACCATAACATCAAAAAGAATAAAAGATTCAGATGTAAAGCAAGAGACAAAAGGAAAGAAACATAAATAACTTTTCATTGATTTCAACAAGAAGGATTACAAAAGAGGAATGCAGGAAAACAGATGCAACAAGGAAAGAAAACTACAAAGACCAAAGGACTAAGACCCTAGCCTACGCAAAATCCGCGCCAGAACATCATGAATCCCGTCAGTGCTTGTAGCTTGCCTTGCCATGAAAGAGCGAAACTCAGCATTGGCTGCTTCTTGCGCGTCCAAACGAGAAGCCAGCATAGCTTGATTCTGATGAAGAGCTTCCAAGGTCTCCATCAGAGCTGAGGTTTCACCAGAAGAAGAGGCACCAGAATTTCTGCCAAAAGGGACAGCAATCTCAACAGGGCGATCTTCTGGAAGGTCTTCAGCTTGTGCATCTTCCATCTCCACATCTGAGTCTGACTCAGAAGTTGCCTCAGCATATTCTGGTTCAGGCAGCTCAGAAGTTCCAACTTCCAACGCTTGAAGAATAGCTGCTAGGTTTCTTGGAGGAGTAAGACCAGCAACTTCAGCAGGATAAACCACTACTGGAAAGACCATGTGAGGTGCTTTTTCAGAAGGGTTCATTCTGAACCAGTTAAACAACCACTGAAAATCTCCAGTCAGCACAGGATACCATGGTCTCCACACCACGATGTCTCTGCAGGGATTTTCTTCTTCCAACTCATCTGCAGGTATCCTCTCTTCAAGAACTCTTCTGTTCCTGATGAGATGGTGATAGCTGCTTTCACCAACTTCCAACCGAAGACCACGAACACCAGGTGCTTCAGACATGATCCTTCTCTGAATGTCTGTAGCCCTAACCAGAAAATCCTGACGAAAGGTATCCCAAAGGTTGCATGTAGCATACTCATCCAGATGGTTAAGGTGAGCAGCACCCAGAATCTCCAACCAGCTATTTACATCAGAATGTAAAAGCTCCAGAAATGATTGAGTGGTAGGGGTTGGAGGGTTGACAGTGAACCTGGAGTCGGGAAAAACAACACTGTAGGGGTTACTATCAAGGGGTTGATACAGACGTCTAGAATAGTTACCAGACATCATGGCTTCAAAGGGATTCACCTTGAGAGGGTCATAGTAGATTTTAACTCTTTTTGGTTTGATTTCTGGTTCCTCAGTTGCCTTTCTCTTTTGTTTTCGATCAGTTTCTTGATTTCCAGAGCTTGACGATGGATTCATGATGAAGTTGCAGATATTGAAAACTGCTAGGGTTTATGATATGAATGCAAAGAGAGAGAACGAAAAAGAAATTGAATGCAAAGTGAGAGAAATATAAGAGGGAAAAGAAACGTTTGAAGAGTATAAAAAGAGAACTGAAAAAGAGTAAATGATGGATAGCATTTAACGTTACGTGACGTGAGGAGAGATAATAATGGCAAAAGACGAGATTTGCACAGTTACCTAAGTAGACGTCCCCTCAACTGCACGCACGCTTGTCCAGAAATAGTGAACACGTGTTTACCATCTGGATAGCTAGTTACAGCTGTTTTGCTTTTAAAGAGATTCTGAATCAACTTAGACAATGAAACGTTAGTAATAAATGAATCACAATTTCTAATTGATTTCAATCAGAACTTCTTATAAAAACAAATCCAATTTCATTTCAGAAGATACTCATACATAAGATCTTCTCATCTTCTCATTCTGGGCATAAATCCATACTGATATTCTTCAGAATGAACTTAAACCTATCTTCAGCAAGGGGTTTTGTAAAGATATCAGCCCATTGATGGTCTGTATCCACAAAGTTTAAAGATATAACACCCTTCTGAACATAGTCCCTTATGAAATGATGTTTAATCTCAATATGTTTAGCTTTTGAATGTAAAATAGGATTCTTAGATAAACATATAGCAGAAGTATTATCACAGAAAATAGGAATGTTACTCTCATATATCTGATAATCTTCCAGCTGACTTCTCATCCAGAGCATTTGTGTGCTACAACCAGCAGCAGCAACATATTCTGCTTCTGTTGTTGAGAGGGCAATAGTAGCTTGCTTCTTGCTGTACCATGAGATCAGATGACTTCCAAGAAATTGACAACTTCCAGAAGTGCTCTTTCTTTCTATTCTATCTCCAGCATAGTCAGCATCACAGAATCCTACTAAGTTGTAATCTTTAGATCTTCTGTAAACTAAACCAACATTAGTAGTACCTTTCAGATACCTTAGAATTCTTTTAACCGCTGTTAAATGAGATTCTCTTGGATCTGATTGGAATCAAGCACACAAACAAACGCTAAAGAGAATGTCAGGTCTAGAAGCAGTTAGATATAGAAGAGATCCAATCATACCTCTGTACAACTTCTGATCTACCTTCTTAGTTACCTCATCCTTACCAAGTACACATGTTGGATGCATAGGAGTTTTGGCTTCTTTGCTTTCAGAAAGATTAAACTTCTTCAGAAGTTCTTTCACATACTTCGTTTGATGAACATAGGTTCCATCGGAAGTTTGATTGATTTGAATCCCAAGGAAATACTTGAGTTCTCCCATCATGCTCATTTCAAATTCAGCCTGCATAGACTCAGCAAACTCCTTTCCAAGTGTAGCATTAGATGTTCCAAAGATAATATGATCAACATATATTTGACAAATTAAAATATCCTTTTTAAATGTTTTACAAAAGAGAGTAGTGTCCACTTTTCCTCTAGTGAAATCATTTTCCAGAAGGAAAGAACTCAAACGTTCATACCAAGCTCTGGGAGCTTGTTTCAATCCGTATAATGATTTCTTTAATTTGAAAACATGATTTGGAGACATGGAGTCTTCAAAACCAGGAGGTTGGTGAACATAAACTTCTTCATCTATATAACCATTTAAGAAGGCACTCTTGACATCCATCTGATAAAGAGTGATGTTGTGTTGAGTGGCAAAAGAAATTAATAGACGAATAGATTCTAACCTGGCCACTGGTGCAAAGGTTTCTGTATAATCAATCCCTTCTTGCTGACTATAACCCTGAGCAACCAGTCTGGCTTTGTTTCTTACCACTTCACCTTTCTCACTCAGCTTGTTTCTGAAAACCCACTTAGTACCGATGATGTTAAATCCTTTTGGTCTAGGAACCAAGTCCCATACATCATTCCTTGTAAACTGATTTAGTTCTTCTTGCATGGCAATTATCCAGTCTGGATCTTCTAGAGCTTGATCAACAGAAGTTGGCTCGATCAAAGAAACAAGACCTAATTGACATTCTGCATTGTTCTTAAGGAATGCCCTTGTTCTGATGGGATCATCTTTCTTTCCAAGTATCACATCTTCTGAATGAGCTGAAGCAAGTCTAGGTGATCTTCTGATTGTTGGTTCTTCAGAAATCCTGAGATTCTCTAAAGATGCAGCAACTTGATCTTCTGCTCCATTACTTCTGAGACTGCCGGCTTCTGCAGCTTTGCTTATTGGTTCTACTGCTTCTGATATATCAATATCAAAATCTGCAAAATTCTCAAACTGCTTTGGTTTTTCAAGACCAAGCTTATCATCAAACCTGATATTGATTGATTCTTCTACAATCAATGTTTCAGTATTGTATACTCTGTAGCCTTTAGAGCGTTCAGAATATCCAAGAAGGAAACACTTTTGTGCTTTAGAATCAAACTTACCAAGATGATCTTTAGTATTCAGAATAAAACATACACATCCAAAAGGATGGAAATATGAAATGTTGGGCTTTCTGTTCTTCCACAATTCATAAGGAGTCTTATTTAGAATAGGTCTGATAGAGATTCTATTCTGAATATAGCATGCAGTGTTAATTGCTTCTGCCCAGAAATGCTTAGCCATATTGGTTTCATTGATCATGGTTCTGGCCATTTCTTGTAGAGTCCTATTCTTTCGCTCTACAACTCCATTTTGCTGTGGATTTCTGGGGCAAGAGAAATCATGGGCAATACCATTTTCTTTGAAGAACTCCTCAAAGAATCTGTTCTCAAATTCACCACCATGATCACTTCTGACCTTTATGATTTTGCACTCCTTCTCAGATTGGATCTGAGTGCAGAATTTAAAGAACACTGAATGAGACTCATCCTTGTGTTTCAAGAACTTTACCCATGTCCAGCGGCTATAATCATCAACAATGACTAATCCATATTTCTTCCCTCTGACAGATGCTGTTTTGACTTGGCCAAACAGATCAATGTGCAAGAGTTCTAACGGCCTTGAGGTAGAAACAACATTCTTAGACTTGAATGCAGGTCTGGAGAACCTGCCCTTCTGACATGCTTCACAAAGAGCATCTGATTTGTATTTCAGATTTGGGAGTCCTCTGACCAGATTTAGTTTGTTAATATGAGAAATCTTTCTCAAACTAGCATGTCCTAATCTTCTGTGCCAGACCCATTGCTCCTCAGAAACAGACATAAGACAAGTCACCTTCTGCTTCTCAAGATCAGAAAGATCAATCTTATAAATGTTGTTCTTCCTCTTGCCTGTAAATAGGATTGAGCCATCCTTCTGACTTACAGCCTTGCAAGACTTTTGATTGAAGATTATATCATAACCATTGTCACTTAATTGACTTATGGACAATAAGTTATGCTTTAATCCTTCTACAAGAAGTACATTAGTTATGGAAGGAGAGTTACCAAGACTTATGGTTCTAGAGCCAATGATTTTGCCCTTCTGATCTCCTCCAAACTTGACTTCTCCACCTGGTTTAAGCACAATGTCTTGGAATGTAGACCTTCTTCCCGTCATGTGTCGCGAGCACCCAGAGTCCAGGTACCATGACATTTTGCTTTCTGTCCTCTTTGCCGCCAAGGATATCTGCAACAGAAATTATCTTCTCCTTAGGTACCCACAATTTCTTGGGTCCTTTCTTGTTAGTTCTCCTCAAGTTCTGATTGAACTTGGGTTTAGCAAAATATTTAGCAGGAGGAACAGTATGATACTTCTTATTCTGAGTTCCATGATATTTCTTAGGTTGTGTCACATGCTTCTTGGTGTGTGTTATGTGAAAACTTTGTGCATGTGATGTGTGCTTAATATCATGGGAGTGGCCAAATTTAAATTGGTTATACAGAGGCTTGTATGATATTTTCATATCATCCACAGATTCAAGCTTGTATGGGATTTCACCCTCATAACCAATGCCAACTCTCTTGTTCCCAGACACAGCATATATCATAGAAGCTAGCTGACTTCTGCCAATACTTCTAGATAAGAACTTCCTGAAACTTAAATCATATTCTTTCAGAATATGATTCAGACTGGGAGTGGATTTTTCTGAATCAGAAGGAGATCCAACATTATTGGATAATTTTAAAACTTTTTCTTTTAATTCAGAATTTTCCAACTCAAGCTTCTTAGTTTCAAATTCAAATTGCTTTTTCAGCTTTTTGTATTTGATACTAAGATGAGCTTTTAATTCAAGAAGCTCTGTTAGACTGGAAACTAACTCTTCTCTAGATAGTTCAGAAAATACCTCTTCAGAATCTGATTCTGATGTAGATTCTGATCCATCATCTTCTGTTGCCATCAGCGCAAAGTTTGCCTGCTCTCCTTCAGAGTCTGATCCTGATTCAGAATCATCCCATGTTGCCATAAGACCTTTCTTCTTATGAAACTTCTTCTTGGGATTCTCCTTCTGAAGTTTTGGACACTTGTTCTTGTAATGTACAGGCTCATTGCACTCATAGCAGACAGCCTTCTTCTTGTCAGATCTTCTGTCACCAGAAGATTCTCCTCGTTCAAATTTCTTTGAACTTCTGAAGCCTCTGAACTTCCTTTGCTTGCTCTTCCAGAGTTGGTTTACCCTTCTGGAGATCATGGACAGTTCATCTTCTTTTTCAGATTCTGATTCTTCAGGATCTTCTTCTCTAGCCTGAAAAGCGTTAGTGCATTTTTTAACATTAGACTTTAAAGCAATAGACTTACCTTTCTTCTGAGGTTCATTAGCGTCAAGTTCAATCTCATGACTCCTCAGGGCACTGATCAGCTCTTCCAAAGAAACTTCATTCAGATTCTTCGCAATCTTGAATGCAGTCACCATTGGGCCCCATCTTCTGGGCAAACTTCTGATGATCTTCTTTACATGATCAGCCTTGGTGTAGCCTTTGTCGAGAACTCTCAATCCAGCTGTCAGAGTTTGAAATCTTGAAAACATCTTTTCAATGTCTTCATCATCCTCCATCTTGAAGGCTTCATACTTCTGGATTAGTGCAAGAGCTTTGGTCTCCTTGACTTGAGCATTTCCTTCATGAGTCATCTTCAAGGACTCATATATGTCATGGGCCGTTTCCCTGTTAGATATCTTCTCATACTCAGCATGAGAGATAGCATTCAGCAAAATAGTTCTGCATTTGTGATGATTCTTGAAATCTTTCTTTTGATCATCATTCATTTCGCTTCTCGTGAGCCTTACACCAGTAGCTTTAACAGGATGTTTGTAACCATCCAACAGAAGATCCCATAGATCAGCATCTAGACCAAGAAAGTAACTTTCCAGTTTATCTTTCCAGTATTCAATGTTTTCACCATCAAATACTGGTGGTCTAGTATAACCATTGTTACCGTTGTATTGCTCAGCAGAGCCAGATGTAGATGCAGCTGGATTTGTTGGAACTTCACCAGCCATCTTGTACTGAAGCGTTTTTCTCTTCCTGAATCTTTTCTAAACACGGTTAAGTGCTTGCACCTTAGAACCGGCGCTCTGATACCAATTGAAGGATAGAAAAACACTTAGAAAGGGGGGGTTTGAATAAGTGTAGTCTAAAAACTTGAACGATAAAAACAATATGCACAGTTATTTTTATCCTGGTTCGTTGTTAACTAAACTACTACAGTCCACCCCCACGGAGTGATTTACCTCACCTGAGGATTTAATCCACTAATCGCAACAGATTACAATGGTTTTCCACTTAGCCCACGACTAAGTCTTCTAGAGTATCCTGATCACAACCTGATCACACTAGGAACAAATGCTTAGACACAAGCTAAGACTTTCTTAGAGTATCCTGACCACCACGTGATCACTCTAAATACAACTGCTTAGACACAAGCTAAGACTTCCTAGAGTATCCTGATCAACACTTGATCACTCTAGTTACTTACAAATTAATGTAATCAAATAAGAGTTTTACAATGCTTCTTAAAAGCTATAATCACAACAGTGATATTTCTCTTAACGTTTAAGCTTAATCTCACTAATATATTACAACAGCAATGTAGTGAGCTTTGATGAAGATGACGTTTCCGAGCTTTGAGTTTGAACAGCGTTTCAGCAAGTTTTTCAGAATTGGTTCTTTCAAAATCGTCAACCTTGCTTCTCATCAGAACTTCATATATATAGGCGTTTGAGAAGATGACCGTTGGGCGCATTTAATGCTTTGCGTATTCCGTACAGCATTGCATTTAATGTTTCACGCTTTTGTCAACTACCTCGAGCCTTGTTCACGCTGTGTCTACTGACGTTGCCTTTAATAGCTTCCAACGTTCCTTTTGTCAGTCAGCGTAGCCTGCCACCTGTACTTTCTTCTGATCTGATGTTTGTGAATAAAATATTTGAATATCATCAGAGTCAAACAGCTTGGTGCATAGCATCTTCTTGTCTTCTGACCTTGAAGTGCTTTTGAGCGTGATACCATCAGAACTTCAGTGCTTCTGCTTCTGATCTCAAGTTCTTCTGATGCTTCCATAGACCCATGTTCTGATTCTGCCTTGACCATCTTCTGATGTCTTGCCAGACCATGTTCTGATGTTGCATGCTGAACCTTCTGAGACAAAGCTTCTGAGCGCTGATTTGTGCATACTTTTTATATATTTCCTGAAATGGAAATTGTAATGTATTAGAGTACCACATTATCTCACACAAAATTCATATCCTTGTTATCATCAAAACTAAGAATATTGATCAGAACAAATCTTATTCTAACAATGTCATCCACATATACTTCCACTTCCTTATGCATCATGTCGTGGAAAAGTGTAGTCATGGCTCTTTGATAAGTTGCCACTGCGTTCTTTAGTCCAAAAGGCATAACGCGATAGCAGAACGTTCCCGAGGGGGCGATGAAAGTTGTTTTCTCCATGTCTTCAGGTGCCATTTTGATTTGGTTGTATCTCGAAAATTTGCCCATGAATGAGAAAACTTTGGATTTTGCTGTACTGTCAACCAACATATCAATATGTGGTAGAGGAAAGTCATCCTTAGGGCTAGCTTTGTTCAAATCTCTATAGTCGACGCACATGCGGACTTTTCTGTCTTTCTTAGGAACGGGGACAATGTTAGCTAACCACTGAGGGTATTCTGAAGTGACGAGGAAACCAGCGTTGATTTGCTTTTGAACTTCCTCTTTGAATTTCATGGCCATCTCCGGATGAGTTCTTCTCAACTTTTGCTTAACCGGAGGGCATTCTGGCTTTATTGGTAAATGATGCTCCACTATACTGGTATCCAACCCTGGCATATCTTGATAGGACCAAGCGAATACATCTGAGAAACCTTTGAGCAGTTGTATCAAACTCTATCTGATCTCTGAACTGAGCGAAGCACCAATCTTAACCTCTTCTGTTTCCATCGGAACCAAGGTTAATGATCTCTAGAGGCTCATTGTATGGCTGAATGGCTCTTCCCTTTGTTGAAGTAACCGGGAAATTTCCTTTGATATTTCTTTGTCTTCTTCTTCCTCTGCCTCGAATACTGGAAACCCAAAACTTGGAGAAGTCATACAATCATACGTTTCAACGGGGTGTTTTATGATTAATCTGCATATGTGTGATGATTTTTATTTAGACAACAAGAGAAGACTCGGTGTATGAAGTTAATAGAATGTTTTGAAGTTTTTAGGGTGTTTTTTAGGATTACCAATTTCCAAAAAAAGAAATGGGAAAAACTAACGAAGGAACAAAATGGCATTTTTATTTATCGACAGTCACTTCTTGAAACAAAGACCCTATAAAACAAGACTCTATTGCTTTGGGCGAAGCAAAGAGGGACATTTTCCTAAGAAATAGTAAAACGAAAAGCCCTATGAAACATCTCTTCACCCTGGGCTATGGTGAGAGGACAAAATAACGGTGAAAGTTCCTACTTAGGAGTGCGAACAATAGTCGAAACTTCAACAATCGTCCATTAGTGGCGAACCCCATTGTGCACTAGGTAATCTGGCACCTTAGGCTTAAGTTGGCCTATGGTAGGTCTTGATTTACCAACCACTGTCTTTGCAACACTTAGACGATCTTCTTCTTCTTCTTCAGCAGACTGAGCGGTGTGAGCATACCCATTCCCAAGTGGAGTATGTCGGACTTTATTTTGAGGAAACTTCCAATCTTCTGAATGGAGAGACTCGTTGTCGGAGACACTTTCGAGATCATCCTCTTATGTATTTTGATCTTGCTCTTCTCCCAAGATGGCATTGACTAGGTATGTATACTCTAGATCTGTAGCCTCGGAAGGTGACTTGGGGATATAATCCTCGATGATGACTTCACCAGTTGATGATGATGAATAGCAAGGTTTGTATATCTCTTTTGGCTAAGTGAGGTACTCTTAATCAATGTTCCATCCAGTTGGAACAATGTCTTCAAGAGAGATTTTTGAACTTTCAGGAGCGGAGTATTTCACCATGTAGTCGAATTTTCCGCTCGGTTCTCCTAATGTATCCCAAGTTTCTTCGGGGATAGGAGGAACTTCTTATGATGAACCATGACTTCTGGTGGTGAAGCTGTTGGTAACTTCGTCACTGCTTGGTTGAGTCTCACTTCCAAATCCTTTAGTTGGATAACAGCAAGGTGAATAAGACTCTGATAGAGAGATGTATCCTACTTCGAGAAGGTAGGACATACATTCCACTTCAAAATTCTCATCGGTGTTTTCCGTGCCGATGGTATTGACCATTTTTTGAACAGGTTGAAGAAAACCTCCACCGTGGAAAGTTTCTTGAATTGGGAGAACTACCTCAATCCCTGGAATAGCCTTTGATGATGTTGGAAAGAATCCAACTCCTGTTCTGTTCTTGTTGTTGGTAGGAATCTCAATGTGCCCCCAACCACTGGTAGTTCCATCC
The DNA here is from genome assembly GCF_029867415.1 of Vicia villosa. NCBI lineage: Eukaryota > Viridiplantae > Streptophyta > Magnoliopsida > Fabales > Fabaceae > Vicia > Vicia villosa. The sequence goes on along the minus strand of NW_026704981.1, from coordinate 1,970,706 downwards.
TTTACAACTTGGATTGCATCTTTGTAGGAAGAAATAGATGCTGCTTTCTCCTTTTCTTTTTCCTTGTCCAAGGAAAGTGCTTGGAATTTAGTGCCAACGACTTCTTTTGGTTCTATGTCAGAGAATGATGATAGGTTACTGATGATCAAAGCTCGTTCTCCACATACGGTTACCAATTTGTCATTTCGTATGAACTTCAGTTTCTGATGAAGTGTTGAAGTGATTGCCCCAGCCTCATGAATCCATGGGCAACCTAGCAAACAACTGTATGCTACATGGATATCCATAACTTGGAAAGTGATTTTGAAAGTATGAGGTCCAATAGTTATGAGAAGATCTACTTCTCCAAAAACTGACTTTCTTGAACCATCGAACGCCTTGACGATGACGTGACTGTCCCTTAGCGGGAAATCCTTGAAGGATAATCTTGACAATGTTGATTTGGGCATGACGTTGACAGAGGATCCATTGTCTATCAGGACTCTTGTGAAAACATCACCCATGCAGCTAACTGAAAACATCACCCATGCAGCTAACTGAGATGAAAACATCACAGAAACTCAGGTTAGTTTCTGCGGAGATGTTAGCAACGATTTTATTGAATTGTCCCACAGTAACACTAAGTTCTACGAAAGCTTGTTCCAAAACTTTTTATAGAGCTTCTCTATGAGCTTCAGAACTCAATAGCAGGGAGAGAACAGATATCCTTGACGAAGTATGTAGCAGCTGGTCTACAATGTTGTATTCACTCCTCTGGATTAATTTCAAGATCTCATCATTTTCTTTCGCTTGAACTGCATTGGTCGGATGATTGTCTTGCTTATGTGGTGCTTCTTCAGAAGGCTTCTCCATATTTTCTGTTGTTCTATTGAAGATTCGTCCACTTCGAGTGACGCGACTAACGTCAGCAATGTTGACAATAGATGGTAATGGTATTTCCTTACCATTTTCAATGAATGTAGCGTTATACTTGTATGGTATAGCCTTGCTGGACTTATACGGTACAGGACCTAGTAAGTAGATGACTAACGGAGCAATTGTTGTTTTCCTGCTGTCATACTTGACTTGCATTGGTTCAACTTGATTAATTTGAGGAGTTACAGTAAAGACTTCGTCATCTTCTCTGTTGGCAAGAATTGTAATGGTATTTTCATCCATTAGTTTCTGAATGTCGTTGTGAACGTGCAAACATCCTCGTGAATTTCTTCGACAGATTCTGCATCTACTGTAATGAAGGAAATCCGTTCCAAAGTAGGCAAGTCCATTTAAAGTATTATGGAACCTAACTACCGATCCTTCGAGATCTTCAACTCTGTAGATTTTGTATTCTCTTGGACATCCTTGAACCATGTTGACGTCGTATTCAGTTTTGACTCGGATGTGTTGAATCCATCCTAAGTCCATTTGTTCTTGTAATGCAGCTTGAACTATAGCACATCCTTGATTGTTCTTTGGACAAATTTCACATGTGAAGTAGTTGTGAGGTGGCACATGGCCGTACCCAGCTTGTCTAGCGTGCATTTTGACGAGATTCTCCCCTATCTGACGAATGTCGTAGATTTGAATGACACTGGGGTGTTGATCTATCAGATTCACTGAAGCTTCTTTATGTTGCAGCAAAGGATTTGCTTGAACATTAGGATTATTATCTTTGAAGGATAGCATTCCATTCTTTACTAATCTTTGAACGTCGACCTTGAAATTGAGACAATTCTCAATGTTGTGACCTGGTGCCCCCTGATGATAGGGACAAGATTGGTCCGCCTTGAACCAAGGTGATGATTCATTTGCAGGGTTTGGAGGACTCTTTGTCTGAATGAGTCCTTTTGCAAGTAGAGTTGGAAACAATTCCGCATACGACATTGGTACAGGGTCAAAAGGAGGATACCTTTGTGCCCGATTGTTGTAATTTGGAGGTCGAACTTGCTGCTGAGGTTGTTGTGACCTTTGTTGAAATGGTTGTTGCGAAACTTGGGGTTGATAACCGGGTTGACCTTTGCTGAGTTAACAACCGGAGTTATTGTAGCAACTTGAGGTTGAAACTTCTTCTTTGCTTTGTGTAAGACATTGCTGACGTCTTGATCCTTTTTCTTTGGGAAAGAACTTCCATACTTCCTAGGACCAATAGAAGATTCTGGTTCTTTGTTTAAGTGTCCTTCTCGAACTGCTTCTTTTAAACGTACACCCATGTTTACCATCTCGGTAAAGTCACTTGGAGCACTGACGACCATCTCTTCAAGTGGAGGACAAATTTGAGCAGCAACTTCACGCCATCTCTGAGCTTATTCTTTGAAGCTTTCTCTATCCTTTTGAGTCATGGCCCAGAGTTGATCTCTGTCGGGAGCCATATCCAGATTGTACTTATATTGTTTGACGAAGGCCTCTCCGAGGTCTCGAAAAGTACGAATCTCTGAACTGTCCAAGTTCATGTACCATTTGAGTGCAGCACCAGTCAGGCTGTCTTTAAAATAATGAATGAGCAATTGTTGATTATCAGTATAAGTTGACATTCTTCGAGCGTACATCACAAGGTGACTTTGTGGGCATGAATTCCCTTTGAACTTCTCGAAATCTGGTACTTTGAATATGTGAGGAATCTTAACATTTGGAACCAGACAGAGGTCTGCAGCATTCTTTCCAAATAAATCTTATCCTCGGAGAGTCTTGAGTTCCTTATGCATTTGCATAAACTGTTCCTGGAACTCGTCCAATCTTTCATACACGCCAGCGTCCTCACTGGGAGCGTGATGATATACTTGTCCGCCCGGTGGAGGAAAAGTATGCATAATCGGCTATGGAGAAGCCATGACAGCAGATCTTGGTATCTCTGCATTCTGTTGCGCATAACCCATTGTCGTTGCTCTTGGAACTTCAAATTCCAGAGGGCTGTAACCCTCCGGTGGACGCATATCCATTGTTACTCTTGGAACTTCAGAAATTGGGGGTATGTACCCGTCTGGAATAAAGTTATACGGCATGCCCCAAGGTCAGTTGGGCGGCATGGTATACTTAGGAATAGGAGAAGAAACAATCTCGGAAACCATAATCCTTTGTGGTTCTTCTAGTGGAGGTCGACTCTGTGCAACCACCAGGGCTTCTACCATACTGTTGAGTCTGTCAATAGCTTCTTTGAGAGTAGTGACCTATTCTCTGAGTTCTCCATTCTCTTGCTCTAAATCGTCCATTCTTTTCTTACGACTTGAACGAGTGTTGTATGAATGAGACAACTTGAATGCCTTTGTTCACCTCCTTCTGCTCCTCTCTTTCTGGAGAAAGGAAAGTGACGATTAGTTCCGCGACAATTCTCGTGCCAGTGCGTACGACTAAAGCGATGCATGCAATTAAATTAATGTTTTTCAAGGAAACACCATAATTACGTTTATGAAACATCAAAAATTTTATTGATTAAGCGAAAATGCCGTTTTTTACACACTTTAAAAAGGGAAATACAGAGAAACAGAGGGAAAGGACTCTAAAACTTTGACGAAGAGCCGACTTCACGTTCTAACATCTTCTTCTGTTTCTTGAGCTGAGCGTTCTCTTACGTAAGCTGATCGATGATCCAGGAAGCAGGAGGGATAGGATGAGAAAGTGACGATTGTGTCAGTTGTCGATCGAGTACTTCAAGTAACTCATCCTTCCTTCTTAGGATGTTCTGAATCTCAACATTTTCCGTGTTGACGATTTGATACTTGTTTCTCCAAGCATTCCTTTCTTGGCATACCTTGTTTAATGCCGCTTGTAGTTTCTCAACGTCGGTGGAGAAAAGGAATATTGGTTCCCTTAGGGGAATAGGTTCTTGATGCTGATATGGCATCCTGAGCTTGAATGCTCTGATACGTACCCATTGAAGGTAAGGATCCAGGGAGATGCAAAGATGTTTTCCTAACAATCTTCTCCCTTTGCGGTGAACCAGACGCAAAGCTTGGACAATTTCCTTCTTCAGCATGTTACCGTGATCGTCGATGTTCTTGAAGAACAGACCCTCCAATTGAATACTACTTGGTATATTTTTCATGGGATAGCCGTATTGACGATGGGCTAAAGCTGGATTATAACTGATTCCTCCCTTAGTTCCAATAAGGGGTACGTTGGGATAACTTTCGTAACTGTAGATGATCTTGGTTTCGTCGTTGTCAGGACTACACCAATCAATGTCCGAATGAGTGATGGACATGATTTTCTGTGACCAGTGAAGGTCATCCCTCATGTTCCAGAAAGTGCTAGACTTTGGAAGGTGCGAGACGAACCATTCGTATAACAACGGTGTGCAACATGTGATTAATCCTCCTCGCTGCAGGTTTCTTAAATGCACAGAGTGATAAGCATCCGCAAGCAAGGTTTGAACTGAATTTCCAATTAAGAAGATCTTAATTGCGTTGATGTCGACGAAATTGTCAATGTTAGGAAACAAAAACAATCCGTAGATAAGAAATGCCAAGATGTCCTCAAAAGCGCTCATATCTTGGATGCTGACGAAGTACCGAGCTTGATCCAATAGGAACTTGGATGGCAATCCTTGAATTCCTCCTTTACTCACCATATGAGTTCTGATGTCGACTACGTTTAAGGGAGTAGTTGCTGCAATTATAATGTCGTCAGGATTCTTTTCCAAACCAGAGTACGGATCTTGCGCGTACACAGGTATTCCAACCAGACGGGAGTACTCCTCTAACGTAGGCATGAGTTGATAATATGGAAAGGTGAAGCAGTGATACGTTGGATTGTAAAACTGTACCAATGTGGGAAGGATCCCATCCACAATGTTGGTATTGAGAAGAGGCAGAAGTTTTCCATACTTCTCCTTGAAAGCCTGGGGGTTGACCACCAGTTTTCCAAGCTTTTCCAATTCCTCGACCTTAGGAATTTTGAAGGTGTATTTCCTAGCTCTCTTTCTTCCGTAATCCATGGTATAGATCCTTAAGTTCTTTCTTCGTTTCTCTCTTTCTCTCTCTGAAGTTCAAAACGTCCGTTATTTAGTTTCCTTGAAAAAATGACTCGAAAAAGACTCTTTGTTTTTTAATTGTTATGATATATGCATTGTCTCACGCTCGCGAAAAATGAACAGAGTCGCCACCAATATATTTATCCCATAAGGGAAAGGGATATCAAAATACCTAACAAAGGAAGGAACAGGGTCTTGCGACCAGAGAATCTAGGTACGGGAGTCGGTTACGCGAGGGGAAGGTATTAGCACCCCTCACGCCCATCGTACTCGATGGTATCCACCTATGTTTGTTTCTATCTAAAGGGTGTGTACTATATCTATGCCTACATGTGAATGCATGCAAAAAGAAATACGGGGAACAGAAGGAATTATTTACAATTGTGCTCGTTCAAGCCCCGCGACTTGATGCCTACGTATCCTTTTCAGGAATCAGAGCGCCGTAGTTAGGCTCACATGTTTCTGTTTGTTTTTGTGTTTTTTAGTTGGGCGGAGTTAACGCTCGCGCTCTTGCATAAGGGATCGACCTACGATGCGTACGAGCGGAGATAACAATGCCCTTAAGAAAGGAGAGAAAGAGGGAGAGTTTCAGTGTTTCGAGGAAATCCCTTAAGCAAGGGAAACTCGAGTTACTCTTTGGTTGGTGTTTTTTAGAAGTTGGGAACTTACGCTTGAATGGCACCCTTAAGCAAGGGAGATCCAAGCACTCGAACATTCCCTTAAGCAAGGGATGTTCAAGCTTCCATTCCCTTTTTAAGAATTTTCACTTTGATTATTAGTGTTTTAAGTGTTTTCTTTGTATTTTTTAAAGGGGATTTTATTTGAATATTTTTAGATGTTTTAGGTTGTAAAAGAAAAAGAATGAGAAAGTGGGGGACTAGCCTAATTTCTAAGCCTATAATTATTGTAATCTAGGTCTAATGTCATGGTAACAATTCTAAAAGAAGCATTAGAACGGTATTAACAAAATAGGCCAAAAATATGGCCAAAATCATGTAACAAAATCACACCACAATTGTACGAAAAATAGCATACAAAAATTAACATGTGAATGATACAAAACCATAAAGAAAAGGATTCAAGTGTTAGTGCAAAAATTAACCTAAAAAATACTACTATTTTTATGAGTTTTTAGTATCAACAATCACCTAAAAATCTAACAAAATTTCAATGGTTCTTATTATCTAAAAAGAAAGAGACACCTAACTAAAAAAGGCCTAATTCTAACAAGAAGAAAAGGATCCAGTGGGTGTCAACTGTAATCAGGGTGGTGCTGCCAGCATAGAGGCGCAAGGCCCGGGGTTTTGGGCCCAACAGAGTTGTTTTTTGTTGTTCAGTTTTACTCTACCAAAAATAGTGGTATGAAGGGCCATAGGGGGGTGTGAACTGAAATTCGCTTTAGGCCCAAAGAAGTATTGTTTTTGTTTCCGATTTATTTACAAAAAGCCAAATAAAATATAAAATGAATAAAAATAACCGAAGGGGAGATTAGGTTTACTTGGCGGCGATTGAAATTCTTCTTCTTCTCACGAACATGAACGGCGCCGCGGCTTCAGCCTGCAAAGCAAACGGACCTCTTATCTCAGATGCAACGACGGTGGCGTAAGCTCTTAATCACTTCGCCTCGAACCCTCTCTCCGATCAATCGCAGCGGTGCACATTCCTTTTCCGGTCGAAGCTACACGGCGGAGACTTCCTCCGATCCCTCGCTCGACTCCGTATTAAGTATCATTCGGTCCGATTCATCCTTCGCTCGATCTCCTTCTCTCAATTTTTTCGTTTCTAAATCGTGATATTGTTGTTGTCGCTTGATGATACTTCATGAAGTGAAACTTGAAGGTTCGTGAGGTTGTGCGATGATGATTTTGCGGAGTAGTAGAGGATTGATGATGGAGATGATGATTGTTGAAGTGAGATTGAAGAGGTTGCGGAAAGAACAAGTTGAAAGATATCAATCCGATGCCGACGATGATTGAAGTGGTTGAAGATCTTGGCGAAGCTTGGAGCTTGAAGAATTGGAGAAGATGAGAAGAAGATGATTGAAGATGAGGATCAAGAGAGAGCTCGAAGATGATGAAGATACGAAGATTCAGACTGAAGATTCTGATTGTTGAAGAATTGGTGATGAAGACTGAAGAATCGGTTCATAGGTTAGTTACATTCTGAACTTCTCTCTTTATTTTCTACTGTCAAGCTTTTCTATCCTCTTCTTTTTTCTGGTGATCGAATTGGAGAATGTGGAGGGATTTGGGGAAGATGAAGATATAGAGAGTAGTTGCAGAGAGATTGAAGAGGGGAGGGAATGGTGAAGAGTGAGTGTGAAGGTGGTGATGAAGAATGGGGATGGAGGTGATGGCGTGGAGAGTGAGGTGAAGATGATGAAGAAGAATGAATGGTGAAAATGGTGTATGAATGGCGTGTCTGTTTGAATTGTGGAGGGAGGGTGTTTATATAAGGATTAGGCTCGGGTGAGTTAGGTTTGGAGTGAGGTTTGGAGTTTGTTGAAGAGGTTTGGGGGTAGTTACAGGGGAGTGATTCTGAGCCCTTGGATTATGGAATTCGGTTATGAGATGGAGAGTGAGGATTGAGTTGGTTTTTAGGGAGAGGAAGTTAGTTATGAATTCTGTTTTGGTTGTTAGAAATCTGTTTCAGTTAGTTGGATCAGTTATGGGATTGAAGGGTGACAAATTTGGTTTGTTATAGTTTTGACAGTTGGAAAGTTAGTTAGTAACTTGTTAGTTCAAAATGTTAGTTACTGGTAGTTAAGTGGTTAAACTGTTAGTGGATGTTAATAGAAGCTAGTGAAACTATTAGAAGTTAGTGAATTAATTCTGTTTCGGAACGTTTTTCTTTGGTGCGGCACTGTCAGCTCTGAACTGGTTTGCTTGGACTGTGGTTATGAGGTGATGATTTTCTTTGGATCGAATTTGACGATGTATGGCTATACTGAACCGAATTGATCCTTTTGTGTATGGCTGTTTTGTTTATTTCTCTGGATGATGAATGTGTGCTTGCCCTGTAGGTATCGAAGCTGAATCTGAACTCGTTTGTAGATGCTGAACAACGGAAATCGATGGTCGTCACTGCTGTAACAACTGAAACTGAAGAGACAAGGCCTTGTTCAACAAATGATTGGCACATGGCATGTTGGAGTTCTGATTTGGATGTAGCTTGCAGATTCGAAGATGTATTTGAGCTGACAGGTATGGTATGAACACTTGCAGGCCTTGAATATCGAATGATGTACTGAGTTATTTGCCTTTGTTTTTTATGCCGTGTAGAGATTTTGAACTGAGCGTGATCTTATTTCTTCTGGACTGATGAACCTTTTGTGCTGCAAGTTTACTTAAGAAATGGCTGTTAGTGAAGTTGTGAATGATGTAGGTTTACGAAGTGAAAATATGATACATGTTAGTGACGTTGTGAATGATGTAGATTCAATTCTTATTTGTTTTTTCTTTGCTGGTGCAGGTCAGGATTTATGAGTTTTGTCACGGCGCGTTGTTTCGAGAACACATGACGATCATGGCGAAAGCACGAAGATGAATCTGGATGGGAGTGGGAGAATATGATGATGGAATGGCAAGATGAAGTTTTGAACAGAAGTGGTCTTGAAGAAAATATGAAGAGGAACTTAGGACTTTTTTGGAAATTGATAGATGTATCTCTTTGCTGTATGGTTTTTTTTTTGGAGTGTATGTTGAATTATATGGTGTGTTGAATAGAACCATGTATTGTATGTTTTTGAATTGGATGGGGCAGCAGGATTAGTTTTGTTAGGTTAATTAAGAGGTCAACAGTCTAAGTCTTTGGTCAAAGGTCAAAAGTTCTGGTCAATGGTCAACAGTTGACAAAAAGTCAACCGTTCCCGTTTTGTATATTTTTGTAAATCCTCCATTTTCATTTCACCTTCAAATACTTCTCTTCTCTTTTTCAACAGTGATAAAGCGATGTGGATTTGAACTTTGAGATGTAAATGATGTAGAACTTTCTTTTGTAATTTGTAAACATGTGTGGATTTTTGAATGAATGACGAATGATGCGAACTTGAGCTATATGTAAATGTAGTGAATGAATCTTCTAGATTAAACTTCTTTATCCTCGGAATGAATTTGTGCTCTTATCTCTCAAATCAGATCCAAATCGCCTTACAAGCCATGCAACAAACGCTAGGGACAACGATAATGTCTTGATCACCACATGAGTTTACAAACATCGCCTCTTGCATCGTGACCTAACTTTTGTAACTCAAACCTTGAAATAAAATCCAATGAACCTCAGTCGAAGCGTGAAAGATTCAAAACCTTGGTTTTAATGTTAATTCTCAAATTCCCTGCTTGAAGAATAACAGGGAGGATCAAACTTTAATTTGCTATGCGCGCCTCAACATCATTACGAAACCCCTAAGCTTCCAAGATCCTCGACCCCATGCCGAATTTATTAATTAATGATACATGTTGTGTTAATGACCTAATGGGAGGTATGTACATGAGACTATGAAATGCATAAGCCTAAGCCAGTTAGAAGTTAAGGGTAGGACAAATTTGGGGTATGACAGCTGCCCCTATTTAATCGTCTTATACTCGAAGGTGAGATTGGCGCTAGCCTTTCGAACATTCGAGGTAGAAGAAGATTAAATATCAAAGTGCCGGAAATTTGTCCTAAAGGGAAGGTGGTGTAACTGTTATCTTTATTATATTTTTGTTTTGATATCTGCTGGGGAAAGAGTATTTTTGTTTTTTTTTTCTGGTGGGAAAGTTTATGGTAAAGGGTTGAAATGGGGTAGCTTGTAACGTAGCCAAGGTGCCAATACAAGGTTCTCAATGGAAATGATTGTTGTAAGAAACTGTGGTTGGAAAATACGGTTTTGATGGAAAGGTAGGACCTACGATCAGTGACTCAAAACTAGGGTAAGGTCAATGGACCTACGACCCACAAGAATTGAAAAGGATGAGGATAAACTCGACGGACCTACAATCCACAAGAAATGAAAAAGATGAGGATAAGGTCAACGGACCTACGATCCACAAGAATTGGAAAAGATGAGGATAAGGTCAACGGACCTACGATCCACAAGAAATGAAAGAGATGAGGATAAGGTCAACGGACCTACGATCCACAAGAATGAAAAAGATGAGGATAAGGTCAACGGACCTACGATCCACAAGAATGAAAAGATGAGGATAAGGTCAACGGACCTACGATCCACAAGAATGGAAGAAAGGATAAACATCAACACTGGGGTTGGAGGACATCAACGCTGAGGTTGGAGCATATCAACACTAAGGTTGGGGGACATCAACACTGAGGTTGTGAAAGGAAAGGCGTCGACACTGAGGTCGAGGACATCAACACTGAGGTTGTGAAAGGAAAGGCGTCGACACTGAGGTCGAGGTCATCAACACTGAGGTTGTGAAAGGAAAGGCGTCGACACTGAGGTCGAGGTCATCAACACTGAGGTTGTGAAAGACGATTGGCATCGACGCAGAGGTCGGCGAATGAATGATAGGCATCAACACTGAGGTTGGACAAGGAAGGGATAGACATCAACACTGAGGTTGGAAAAGAAAGGTATCGACACTGAGCTCAAGGGAAGAAAGAATTAATATCAACACTGAGGTTGGTGATTGGGAATTAGTTTTGAAATGGTTTGCCGGGACGGAAGGCAAAGGATACACAACACGGGGGTTGGATCTAAAAAGTTTTCCCGTACGAGGGAAAGGGACCACGAAGACTAGTGACGACTAGACTCAATCAAAAGACATAATCACGAAGATGTTGATGCTTGCGAAGCATAAGAATTACATTAATCCCTCAGGCCAAAGGCGGGGTGTAACTCTTCAAGAGTGGCAATCGTTCGAATTACCACACACCAAGTATGGTTATTCAAACGATTGAAAAATGAGATGGGTTGAATGCCCACCCTCATTCACGTTCTAATCTGCACGCAGCACATGGGAAATAACCTCGGAGACAACGATTCTGACGAAGAAAGACATTGTATTCGATCCACATTGGGGAGAGAACATGAGACTTCTTTTGGGGATTGAGGATACCAGGTATTGGGACCATGGTATAAGGAGATTTGTAATGTAGTAGCAGATATCAATTGGAGTTTTTAAGGACAACTTTTTTTGTGTGGGGATATATTATTGTCTCAATTGGGTGCTAATTTATATTATCTGGCTTATGCTTTGTATGCATGTTTGAATTTTTCTATGGCGTAATGCTCCATTTTGATGGATATGCTACGCTTTTGAGGATGCAATGTTATATGCAATGAACACTATATGCAGAGTGCCACATAAAGGCATTGGTGAGGTAAACACCAGGGAGAATCCCCTTAGTGTTAAGGACCATGTGGAGGTGCCAATAGATATTGGACTTTGATTTGTAAGATGCACTTTTCTTTGACTTGAAGAATGATTTCTTACTTCTCACCATGTGCCACTGCTTGGAGGATTTTCAGCTTAAGGAGATTCCCTTGATTCACCATGTTGGGGATGGGAAATCCAAGTAACGAGCCTTGGTTAGGGAAGTATGACAAATCCTAGGAGAAATAAACTCCTATGCTTGAGGAATGGAACAAACTCTCGGGAGAAATAGACTCCATGCTTGGGGAGAGACCAAGGTTCCAGGAGAAATAAACTCCTATGGTCGGGGAGCGACAAAAAAACTCAGAATTGTGCCCCAAGCTTCGTGACTTATGGAGGAATTTGCCCCAAAGGATCCTTGGAGAGATTTGTCGAATCTCGACTTAACTGCCCCAGATTGGTCAAACTCAAGAGATATTCCTCGACATGATTGCCCCAGATTGATCGAACCTTGAAGAGATTTATCGACATGATTTCCCCAGATCTGTTGAATTTGAGAGGTCAAACCTCGATTCGATTGCCCCAGATTGGGTACATCTTACTAGAATCCTCAAGCCTTCATTGTTTTGAAGTCAAACATGGAAACAACTTTACCACGCTCAACGGAGTCTTCAAACTCTTCCCTTCAAGGTAATCAGGGAAAGCATTAACTGTTCATGCCCAACGGGGTTCTTTAGATAACTTGCCCCTTGATGGTCAACATTTGAGATGATTAGCTTTTCCTCCTCGGAGTTCTCAAGTCTCTTGTACTTTGACATGATCGAGTTACTTACTGATTCTCATCATGGTAATTTCCTTGATGTTAAGCACCTATTTGTATGCAAAAGAATGTTAATTCTAGGAATGATAATTCTAATGCAAAGCCTATGTTAGTCTTGAAGTTTTTTTTTTAAAGAAACTTTTTATGAAATGAGGTTGCGACCTCTTGTGACGGAATCTCTAGTTGACACAACCTCGATTTTTGCATATGGAAGATAAAGCAAACATACGATACCAACATAAATGTGTATCACGTTTCATTGGGAGTCAGTTAAACGCTATCTCAACGGAGTGCGCTTTCAAAATAAACCCTACTTCAATTAGGACTTTTACGGGTTGTAACTTGGGCGGGTTCACGGTTTTCAGAAAACAAAGGATTTTTAGGCTCAAAATTATTTGTACCCACCCCCTTCATGATGTTCTCCATTCCTAGGTTCAATTAACTCAACATGAGTGTTCATCCCTCACAAGGAATTTTGAAATGGTTGAAGAATCAATGAGGTTTTTTCGGACATGGCGGTCGCTCACCTTTTATTCTTCTGATTCATTGTCACACGACTTTGTTCTTGCTTGGCAATTTCATCATCTTTTTTTCTTTTGCCATTTTCTTTTCATCTTCTTTTTATTTTCATTATTTTTCGCCATTTTTTCTGCTCTCTTTTTTTTGAACAAGTTGTGTGACCTCGCATAGTCTTTGATTCGTTGGAGGTGATTGTGACTGCCTCACTCCTTTGATTTGATGAAGGATTACCATTGTGGTATCGTCATCTCTTGATCTCTTGATGGAATAAGGGTAATCATTGCGGTTTTGACATTCCTCAACCTTTTGAAGGATAACCATTGTTGTATCCTTAGATGCACACCCTTTTGGTGAGTTTTGAAAGCTCGATCAAGTTAAATGAACACTACCCTTCCCCAAGGTCAAAATGAGGGTTTTTATGATTAGAAAAGAAACTCCTACTTCAAGGCTCAAAGGGGTTAACGAGGGTCTATCTCCCTTATATCTCCGGTGTTTGGGGATTTGAAACAATGCCTGTACATCCTCAGTAGGGTTTTTTATTCAAAAACACATGATCAGAGATTTTGCATTTTTATTTTTCATCATTCTCCTCAGCTTTTTGCCTCAGCAAGCAATGAATAAAGTTGGTATCGTAATGCCAAAAACATTTTATGAGTGAAAACGAATAGGTTTCTTCAAGACAAACATAAACAATGTATTTTATTTTCATTCAGAAATTAACAAGTTTTTACATGCTAGCAATGCTTAAACAATCAATGAAATGTTACAAATGAGAATGCAATAACGAAACTAAATGAATGCCATTGTTGAGGAGACTTGACTCCGTCTGGACTTATTGATCTTGAATACTTTTTGCAGTTCTTTCCAAACACTTCAGATTACTCCAAAAGAGAACTCCAACGAAGTCACCCATGAGTCGTAAACTTTTGCCTTGCTTTAGGGATTCGAGCAATGCGAGTGATGCAATGCTCAAGATAAGAGTATGTCTTGCTTATCCCTCGTGCGGGAGCCCCAAGCATAGTTGCTAGAATAGTAATTGTTGGAGACTTTCTGAAATCTGAGCTTTCACTCGGGCAAGGGAATTCCATTCACCCATACGCTTCCTCCTTGAAGGATTACATGCCTCTCGTCAATCAACTGTTGTACTTTGGCTTTGAAAGCGTTGCAATCCTCAGTTGAGTGCCCTACTGATCCAGCGTGATACCCACATTGCACCTCAGGGTCATACCCAGGTGGAAACGGACGAGGTGGAGGCTTCAGAAATTTGGGAACCACCAATGAGCTTTGAACTAGATATGGCAGAAGTTTACTGTATGTCGTAGGAATCTGGTCCAACGGAGCGTTTCTTCATTCCAAATTACTTCTAGGTTCGTTGATTCGGATGACCTTGTTGATGTGGAACACATTGCTTTTGTGGCAAATACTGAATCGGTTGTTGTTGGATCGTGTGGGGTTGTTGATGATTCAAATACCCAATCTGTTCAGGTGTCTTCCCCTTTTTATTTGGTTGTGAAACAATCGGAGACTGATAAGGTGGAAGATCTGGAATCCAAGACGATGCATTGTGGTTCTGATTTGAAGTAGATCCGACATAGAAGTATGAATCAACCTTTTCTTCCACCACATATGGAACCCTATTTCCATGAACAATCATACCTTCGGGGGTGAACAAAATCACTTTTGAATCAATGAGATCTTGAATTTGATGTTTCAGCGCCCTACAATTCTCTGTATCATGGCCAGGTGCCCCAGAATGGAACTCGCATCGAGCATTGGCATCAAAATTGGGGGGGAGCTTTTCAGGCATAGCCAAATCTCGTAGCTCAATCAACTGAAGTTCCAGCAGGCGAGGAAGTAACTGAGCATAAGGTATCGGGATCGGATTGAGAAGCCTCTGAGGTATCTTAGGCTTTTTCCTACACATCTGGCCTCCTTGATTCATTCTAGGAGCATGAACAGATTGACGTGGAGGTAATGGCACTTGAAATTGAGGGAGAGCTCCCTGAGGCATTCCATGAATGGAAGGAGATCCTATTGAGGAGAAGGAATCAACAACTTCTGTTCCAGCAACAGGAACAACATCACCTTCCTTCCTTAATACCGTCTTCAGAACTTCCATGACCAAGCTCAATTGAGTCTTTAACTGATTGTTTTCCTCTTTTAGAGCACCCTGATTATGGATCAAGTCTTGCATTTCCAGCATAAGGTGACCCATATGTTCCTTCATCTCATCCATTTCCTCACGGAGTTGTTCCATAGTTGATCTTGGAGTCGTGGCGGTGAGAAGTCAAATCTGGAATAGAAAGGGTCCCATAAGTCTTTGAGAGAACCATGAAATGCATGATAGTATGAATGCATGTTTCATTTATGAGAGATCCTAAAGTCTTTTTACACTTTCCTTTTTCTTTTTCTTTTGGAATCCAAGCTTTGCTTTATATGGAGTATATTTTCTTTTCTTTTTTCTGCTTTTCTATTTCCTTTTTTCTTTTTTCTTAATTTTTTCTCTCTTTTTTTTTTTGGAAATAGACTTTAGGATCCCCCATAAATGAAGTGGACAAAGCAATGATGTTATGCAATGCAAAAGCATAGGATCAAGGTCCATATAATCTTAGTAGCATCTGTGCAATCTCTGGATAACTGATGTGAAGCCTCTGTATAAGTCAAATGTCACAGGATCAAAGGTTCAACGCCCTTTTTGAAACACCAGAATATCAAGCACCACGAGAACAGACCAAATAAAGGTCTGACCTCAAATATGAAGAAGCAATGGTATGTAGGAGCCAAGGTTTCCTGTCCCTCCCCAATCTCATGGGTATGAAGTCTAGACATGGACAAGTGGTCCCTAATGGTCACCAGGGTCTACAGTTCCCATGGGGTACAAAGTGTTTGAGGCAACAAGTGTGCCAGACACAGTGTTCCATGAAAGAACCTCGCCCAATTGTGGTACCCCATGTCAAGCTCGATCGTAGCAAGAGCCACGGGAGTCAACATGAGCATCCACGCTAATCCTATGTGTCACTGGCCTGGGTAGTGGGCCTTTTACCTCACAAAAACCCCCCAACTGCAAAACAAAGCAGAAAAAAATGTGGCCCCCACGGGGACCCATAATATAGTCCAGATGCATGATATGCAAGCGGAAATAAACATGATATGCAAACATATATACAAGATGTAAACATATAACCAAATAAATAAACACCCAATAAAAGAAACAACAAACAAAGGCTAGGATCGACTTGCTTAGGTGTCCCCAGCAGAGTCGCCAGCTGTCGCACGCTCGCGAAAAATGAACAGAGTCGCCACCAATATATTTATCCCATAAGGGAAAGGGATATCAGAAAACCTAACAAAGGAAGGAACAGGGTCTTGCGACCAGAGAATCTAGGTACGGGAGTCGGTTACGCGAGGGGAAGGTATTAGCACCCCTCACGCCCATCGTACTCGATGGTATCCACCTATGTTTGTTTCTATCTAAAGGGTGTGTACTATATTTATGCCTACATTTGAATGCATGCAAAAAGAAATACGGGGAACAGAAGGAATTATTTACAATTGTGCTCGTTCAAGCCCCGTGACTTGATGCCTACGTATCCTTTTCAGGAATCAGAGCGCCGTAGTTCGGCTCACATGTTTCTGTTTGTTTTTGTGTTTTTTAGTTGGGCGGAGTTAACGCTCGCGCTCTTGCATAAGGGATCGACCTACGATGCGTACGAGCGGAGATAACAATGCCCTTAAGAAAGGAGAGAAAGAGGGAGAGTTTGAGTGTTTCGAGGAAATCCCTTAAGCAAGGGAAACTCGAGTTACTCTTTGGTTGGTGTTTTTTAGAAGTTGGGAACTTACGCCTGAATGGCACCCTTAAGCAAGGGAGATCCAAGCACTCGAACATTCCCTTAAGTAAGGGATGTTCAAGCTTCCATTCCCTTTTTAAGAATTTTCACTTTGATTATTAGTGTTTTAAGTGTTTTCTTTGTATTTTTTAAAGGGGATTTTATTTGAATATTTTTAGATGTTTTAGGTTGTAAAAGAAAAAGAATGAGAAAGTGGGGGACTAGCCTAATTTCTAAGCCTAGAATTATTGTAATCTAGGTCTAATGTCATGGTAACAATTCTAAAAGAAGCATTAGAACGGTATTAACAAAATAGGCCAAAAATATGGCTAAAATCATGTAACAAAATCACACCACAATTGTACGAAAAATAGCATACAAAAATTAACATGTGAATGATACAAAACCATAAAGAAAAGGATTCAAGTGTTAGTGCAAAAATTAACCTAAAAAATACTACTATTTTTATGAGTTTTTAGTATCAACAATCACCTAAAAATCTAACAAAATTTCAATGGTTCTTATTATCTAAAAAGAAAGAGACACCTAACTAAAAAAGGCCTAATTCTAACAAGAAGAAAAGGATCCAGTGGGTGTCAACTGTAATCAGGGTGGTGCTGCCAGCATAGAGGCGCAAGGCCCGGGGTTTTGGGCCCAACAGAGTTGTTTTTTGTTGTTCAGTTTTACTCTACCAAAAATAGTGGTATGAAGGGCCATAGGGGGGTGTGAACTGAAATTCGCTTTAGGCCCAAAGAAGTATTGTTTTTGTTTCCGATTTATTTACAAAAAGCCAAATAAAATATAAAATGAATAAAAATAACAGAAGGGGAGATTAGGTTTACTTGGCGGCGATTGAAATTCTTCTTCTTCTGACGAACATGAACGGCGCCGCGGCTTCAGCCTGCAAAGCAAACGGACCTCTTATCTCAGATGCAACGACGGTGGCGTAAGCTCTTAATCACTTCGCCTCGAACCCTCTCTTCGATCAATCGAAGCGGTGCACATTCCTTTTCCGGTCGAAGCTACACGGCGGAGACTTCCTCCGATCCCTCGCTCGACTCCGTCTTAAGTATCATTCGGTCTGATTCATCCTTCGCTCGATCTCCTACTCTCAATTTTTTCGTTTCTGAATCGTGATATTGTTGTTGTCGCTTGATGATACTTCATGAAGTGAAACTTGAAGGTTCGTGAGGTTGTGCGATGATGATTTTGCGGAGTAGTAGAGGATTGATGATGGAGATGATGATTGTTGAAGTGAGATTGAAGAGGTTGCGGAAAGAACAAGTTGAAAGATATCAATCCGATGCCGACGATGATTGAAGTGGTTGAAGATCTTGGCGAAGCTTGGAGCTTGAAGAATTGGAGAAGATGAGAAGAAGATGATTGAAGATGAGGATCAAGAGAGAGCTCTAAGATGATGAAGATACGAAGATTCAGACTGAAGATTCTGATTGTTGAAGAATTGGTGATGAAGACTGAAGAATCGGTTCACAGGTTAGTTACATTCTGAACTTCTCTCTTTATTTTCTACTGTCAAGCTTTTCTATCCTCTTCTTTTTTCTGGTGATCGAATTGGAGAATGTGGAGGGATTTGGGGAAGATGAAGATATAGAGAGTAGTTGCAGAGAGATTGAAGAGGGGAGGGAATGGTGAAGAGTGAGTGTGAAGGTGGTGATGAAGAATGGGGATGGAGGTGATGGCGTGGAGAGTGAGGTGAAGATGATGAAGAAGAATAAATGGTGAAAATGGTGTATGAATGGCGTGTCTGTTTGAATTGTGGAGGGAGGGTGTTTATATAAGGATTAGGCTCGGGTGAGTTAGGTTTGGAGTGAGGTTTGGAGTTTGTTGAAGAGGTTTGGGGGTAGTTACAGGGGAGTGATTTTGAGTCCTTGGATTATGGAATTCGGTTATGAGATGGAGAGTGAGGATTGAGTTGGTTTTTAGGGAGAGGAAGTTAGTTATGAATTCTGTTTTGGTTGTTAGAAATCTGTTTCAGTTAGTTGGATCAGTTATGGGATTGAAGGGTGACGAATTTGGTTTGTTATAGTTTTGACAGTTGGAAAGTTAGTTAGTAACTTGTTAGTTCAAAATGTTAGTTACTGGTAGTTAAGTGGTTAAACTGTTAGTGGATGTTAATAGAAGCTAGTGAAACTATTAGAAGTTAGTGAATTAATTCTGTTTCGGAACGTTTTTCTTTGGTGCGGCACTGTCAGCTCTGAACTGGTTTGCTTGGACTGTGGTTATGAGGTGATGATTTTCTTTGGATCAAATTTGACGATGTATGGCTATACTGAACCGAATTGATCCTTTTGTGTATGGCTGTTTTGTTTATTTCTCTGGATGATGAATGTGTGCTTGCCCTGTAGGTATCGAAGCTGAATCTGAACTCGTTTGTAGATGCTGAACAACGGAAATCGATGGTCGTCACTGCTGTAACAACTGAAACTGAAGAGACAAGGCCTTGTTCAACAAATGATTGGCACATGGCATGTTGGAGTTCTGATTTGGATGTAGCTTGCTGATTCGAAGATGTATTTGAGCTGACAGGTATGGTATGAACACTTGCAGGCCTTGAATATTGAATGATGTACTGAGTTCTTTGCCTTTGTTTTTTATGCCGTGTAGAGATTTTGAACTGAGCGTGATCTTACTTCTTCTGGACTGATGAACCTTTTGTGCTGCAAGTTTACTTAAGAAATGGTTGTTAGTGAAGTTGTGAATGATGTAGGTTTACGAAGTGAAAATATGATACATGTTAGTGACGTTGTGAATGATGTAGATTCAATTCTTATTTGTTTTTTCTTTGCTGGTGCAGGTCAGGATTTATGAGTTTTGTCACAGCGCGTTGTTTCGAGAACACATGACGATCATGGCGAAAGCACGAAGATGAATCTGGATGGGAGTGGGAGAATATGATGATGGAATGGCAAGATGAAGTTTTGAACAGAAGTGGTCTTGAAGAAAATATGAAGAGGAACTTAGGACTTTTTTGGAAATTGATAGATGTATCTCTTTGCTGTATGGTTTCTTTTTTGGAGTGTATGTTGAATTATATGGTGTGTTGAATAGAACCATGTATTGTATGTTTTTGAATTGGATGGGGCAGCAGGATTAGTTTTGTTAGGTTAATTAAGAGGTCAACAGTCTAAGTCTTTGGTAAAAGGTCAAAAGTTCTGGTCAATGGTCAACAGTTGACAAAAAGTCAACCGTTCCCGTTTTGTATATTTTTGTAAATCCTCCATTTTCATTTCACCTTCAAATACTTCTCTTCTCTTTTTCAACAGTGATAAAGCGATGTGGATTTGAACTTTGAGATGTAAATGATGTAGAACTTTCTTTTGTAATTTGTAAACATGTGTGGATTTTTGAATGAATGACGAATGATGCGAACTTGAGCTATATGTAAATGCAATGAATGAATCTTCTAGATTAAACTTCTTTATCCTCGGAATGAATTTGTGCTCTTATCTCTCAAATCAGATCCAAATCGCCTTACAAGCCATGCAACAAACGCTAGGGACAACGATAATGTCTTGATCACCACATGAGTTTACAAACATCGCCTCTTGCATCGTGACCTAACTTTTGTAACTCAAACCTTGAAATAAAATCCAATGAACCTCAGTCGAAGCGTGAAATATTCAAAACCTTGGTTTTAATGTTAATTCTCAAATTCCCTGCTTGAAGAATAACCGGGAGGATCAAACTTTAATTTGCTATGCGCGCCTCAACATCATTACGAAACCCCTAAGCTTCCAAGATCCTCGACCCCATGCCGAATTTATTAATTAATGATACATGTTGTGTTAATGACCTAATGGGAGGTATGTACATGAGACTATGAAATGCATAAGCCTAAGCCAGTTAGAAGTTAAGGGTAGGACAAATTTGGGGTATGACATGCATGAATGCATGAATGCACTCACAAGAGTTTTTAAACAAACATGGAGTAGAAGGGCTATAGTGGTCATGGAGTCACAACGCAAACCTCGCCCCAGGGTAAACTAAGGATAAGGATTTTTGTACCTGTAGAACAGGTTCTAAGGGTTCTTAGAGCTTTTGCTGAATCTTAAAGATACGTTGACTGGTATCTATAAGAGAGTTTTCTCTGAGTGTAGTATCTACGTGACAATTACTTTCGTAATCACCGCTCTACGTCCTAAAAAGGCTTTAAGTAGGGTTAATGTGTTTCTAGGTCCTCCTGGTACAAATCAGTCTCGGAATGCAATGGCGCAGTTAATCACCACCAGCCAGGAAAATCACAAACAGGTCAACCATTGGTTTGGATGGAAACCAAGGTTATTACTTTCCCCAACAGAGTCGCCATTTTTCTGTGGTGTCTTTTTTTTACCTCCCCGTTTCACTTGGGAGGACGGCACGCTAGACCCTTCACGCGGAATTTGGAAGGAGAATGCGCCCGTGGCGGGATGAATTTTATTTCAGTTCTTCCTACGATAACACACGAACTTTTTAATTATCCTACGAGGAGGAAAGGGGAAAAAGATATCAAATAAACCCTAGGAGTTTGCTAAGTGTGGGGATTCACCTAGACTAGAAATTCTGGAGTCCGGGAGGTCGATTATACATAGGGAAGGTTTTAAGCACCCTATATATCCGTAGTACTCTACGGGAACCTTCTCTGTGTCTATGTGTTTGTGTTTGCTGCTAATTGATTGGGAAAGTTTCTCCTTTGTGTTAGGAGAGAGAATTGAATTGATTTAAAAGAAAGACAGACTGACTATTTTTGGTTTTTTCCTTGTGAACCTCATGCCTACGTATCCCTAATGGAAGTCAGATCTTTTTGTCGTTCGGGGAACTAATTAGGGAAATTAATTGTTTTTGGTGCCTTGCTTGAAGCTCAAGGTTGAAGCTTGAATTAAATCTCTGTTTACAGTAAAGAGACATGAAATCATCTTTACAGAGAGGTATTTCTACTATTCCACCACAAACATTTTAAAGTGACAGAAAAGCTGAATTTGTTTCATTAAGAGAGGGACCCTACTTGGTTGATCAAGTATTCCAGTCACGTGTCTCTTGAATGAAAGATTCTCGACCAAATTAGGGAAAGTTGTACAAGTTTGGGTGTGTTTCCAGAGCATGCCTTTCACGAGTCCTAAATGGGAGAATGTTTGAAATGATTGTTTGTTTGAAATGATTGTTTGTTTGTGGTGAGATAGGAGAAATATCTCCTTATAAAGATGAGCTATGTCTATCTACTGTTTGAAAGATTTGATTTTTTAGCTGGCTTGTATGAGGCCCAAGCTTGAGGCTTTTTTATTGTTTTTATTGACTCTGGGAATTGACTTTTGATTGAATGATTTTTGTGTTCTGTATGAAGCCCAGAATTGAGGCTGGCTCTAGTTGGAGAGTGTTTTATTTTGTGCCTTGTATGAGGCCCAAGGTTGTGGCTGACTGTTGAGGAAACTGAGTATGGATGACTTTATGGGGAAAAGATCCTGAAGGTTAGGAATCTTATGACACAGGAAATGTGGTTTATTTGCCTTGTACAAAGCCCAAGGTTGTGGCTACTTGATGATGAAAGACTCACTGGGGAGACTCTATTATCTGCCTTGTACAAAGCCTAAGGTTGTGGCTGACTCTCTAGGGGAATACCTATGAGTAGGTTTTTGACTCTAAGAGGAGTATGTGCCTTGTATAAAGCCCAAGGTTGAGGCTGACTTTTAATGGGGAAAGATCTACAAGTGTGGGATCTTTTGACTCAGAGGGGATTTTGACTATGTTGAGGATTATCTTAAAGGTTGACTCTATTGAGGATTGTGCTTTTGTTAAACAGGAATTGATGAATGAAAGACCCAGGTTTGAAGATGGACTCTACTGGGGAATTATTTGAGTGATTGACCAAAAGTAGACTCTACCGGAGAATTGGTTTTTATTCACTAAGACTGACCTTAAGCGAAATTTATCTTTTAAGAGTTTAAGTTTTGGAATCTAACCCTTTCCAGGGAATTATGACCTTAGAGGACTCATTTTGGAGGCTAACCCTTTCCAGGGGTTTTACTCTGCTGGAGAGTTTATCTTTTGAAAGCTTAATTTTTGGAAGCTAACTCTTTCCAGGGAATTTTGTTAAAATGAAGGAATGAATGGAGCTGGCCCTTTCCAGGGGATTAGACTGATGGCAGAATGATTAACTATTTGAGACTTATTGTTTAAAGCCCAAGATTAAGGCTGACACTGACTGAGGATAGACAGATATGGAACCTAGACTCTGCTAAGGAGGAAATTGTTGAAGATTGGAAGATAAAGGTGACAAAGACTGTCCAAGTCTCTCATTCCAAAAGGTGAACTCAATATGAGATTGAGACATTCTTAGCTTGTTTAAAATCTGGTTTAAAGAGTAGAAGAAGCTCACCAGGGTAGGCTAAAAGGTAACTAAAGACCTGTTCCGATGTTTATAAGAAACCTGATGGGTCCTTTTATACAAGCTCAAGAGAAAGTTGGGAATGCTTTTAAGAAGCATGTGGGTCCTTGTACAAAGCCCAAGAGGAGGCTAATCGAGGGTCATCGAGGGTCCTTGTTATAGCACAAGAGAAAGCTATGTGGCTTTGAACTTAGTTTGGCTCTAAGCAAATGGGTAAGAGGTATCACCGGGAATAATTCCTCTTGGGTGGATGTGTCCTAGTTTTGGTTCTAAGGCTTCTTTCAAGATGTTTCACTGGGATTAATTCATCTTGAGGGTTTGAACTAAAGATCTCTAATTAGGAAAGAGCCTTCACCGGGAAGACATTCTCAATCCTAGGCCATAGTCCTATAATATATATATATATATATATATATATAGTTTAACTGTCCTAAGGTTGACACTCAGACGTAGTTCTAAACAATATATATACAGTTTATATTTGACAGTAATTTAAATGAAGATTGTAAATTGAAAGCTATAAAGCCTAACCTGGATGGAGTGGAGGCCTTTGAAGATGTATGTACAAAGCCTTACCAGCAGTTTGATTGTTTTTTTATAACAGTTGAATATTGGTTATAAACAGTTAAAGGTTTTTGAAAACAGAAGAAGTGAAGATGGACCTTAGGTCACATAGGTATCTGAAGAGTTTCACCGGGAATAATGCCCTTCAAATACCAGAAGAATGTTTTGAAAACACAGAGAAGATTTTGTAAATACAGTTTTTGAAAATTGACAAAAGTATACTTAATAAGAGTAAAGACAAAGTCCATACCTAATTAAGACTT
The DNA here is from genome assembly GCF_029867415.1 of Vicia villosa. Classification (NCBI taxonomy): domain Eukaryota; kingdom Viridiplantae; phylum Streptophyta; class Magnoliopsida; order Fabales; family Fabaceae; genus Vicia; species Vicia villosa. The sequence goes on along the minus strand of NW_026704981.1, from coordinate 1,947,075 downwards.
AAATGATTAGGGTTTTACCACGAAGATATTTTCAAGAGATTATGTTTTGAAAAAAACAAGTGAAAATTATATTTTTTAAGCATTAAAACATATTTAAAACATATAATTTTAAACCTAATTAAAATATATCAAAATAATATACTTTTTGTGATTTTTTGGATATTCTCAAAATAGATATATTAAATGAGAAGTGTGTGAAAAATGAAGTGAAAATGATTTAATTTGATAGGTGAATTAATTGTGTGAAGTTTGTGAAGAAAATGGAATGAACAAGTGATAAAAAAAAGTTTTTGTCTCCACCATGGTTTGAACCCACGCCCTTGAAGTTTCCAATCAAAATAACAACCAACTGAGCCACGCGCGTGGACTGATAGTATATGGCAGGCATGTGATAATATATGAAAACAAGTATTGAAAATGTTTTGAAAAATAAAACAAACCAAAAGATCTGAGGGGGGGTTCGAACCCCAGACCTGAGGCATGGCAAGAGAGTTAGGACGCGCGTTGTAACCATTGGGACATTACGATGAATTCGTAAGTAACACACACACCACTAAATATATTTTAAACCCAGGCCTAAGAATTTGAAAAAATGGCACCATCACCATCGTCGTCTTCAACCTCAAGCTCTCCCATTTTTGAATTTCTGAAATCTCTCAATTCTCAACCATTTTGAATGATTCAAACATCAAACCTGCTCGTTTTTAAACGAGGAACATGATTATGGGCTCAGAATTCATTTATTTTAAAGGTATCTAAAGAATTTCAGCATGAACTCTAAGAACACATAAACCCTAAATTTGAAATTAAATGATGGATACGATGAATAAATGAATGATGATAGAGGGTTTTTAATCCTCTGATGATGCTGAGTAAGATGATATTGAGTTTTAACAAAATAAGTGCACGAATTAAAGAGGTGGAGTTCAAAAACTTACCTCTGAAATTGAAGGTCGTGGTGATAGTGGAGAGCTTCTGGCTTTGAATGAATGATTACAAAAGCTTCCTGGGACCTTGTTGATGCTATCTGGGCACTTAAATTGCTTTGAATACCTCTGAATTAACCTACTCGACCCCTCTTGCTTGAGCTTCAAGTAGAAATCGAAGATGGTGATTCTGCACTTACAGATGAGTTGCGACCATCTGGATAGCTTCACTACACCCTAAGGAATGTGTCTGAATGCGACCATCTGGTTTGAAGAAATCGATTCTTCTTGCCAAAGAACTCTTGAAAACTATAAGCAAGAGGGAGAGAAGGAGAAAGCAAGAATTAGAGTTGCTTTGGTTTCATTATTACTGACGAATGCACTTGTATTTATAGGCAAAGAGCTCAGTACGAATTGGAGGAGTGAGCTTGCTTCGTGAGGGAGTTTTGATTTCTTGGCCATGAAGAAATTCAAAGAATCTTCAAAATGCAATGATGGCCAAACCGAGCTAGCTCCCTATCCATTGATCTTATCTGATCTTGGGGAACATTTCTGATTCAGAGGAGTGTTCCAATTGGTCGGTGAGAAGATTCCTTTGACGATTCATCCATTTGCCATACATTTTCAAAATGCAATCATTACATAATCACATATTCTTGCTTTGGGAATATTCTTCAATCCTTATGCAATGATGAAAATGAATGCATGGCATCTTCACTTATGTGTTACAGGTCGTGTAGCATCAATTAGTGGAGTGATTTGCACAAATTTGCAAAGTTCCAAATTGTACATGACCTATAATTTTACTTCATGAGGCCAACTTTGAACAAGCATAACTCTTAGCTAAAAATGAATTTGGAGAAGGTTGAGCACAATTTGGAAAGCCCTTAACATGTAATTCAATTCATTAGTTTGGAGTTTCTTCAAAATCATTTGGGAAATTTGTGAAAAATGGGCCTGAAGTTGGAAGAAAACTAGGTTAAAAACACTTAGAAAATTTTCTAAGTTTTTATGACCTATAACTTCCAAAGCCCATATCTCGTAAATGATTGATCTCTTGAAAAAATTTCCGTTGTGAGAAGTTATTTTATTTGATGAGATCTACAACTTTCATGTTGGAAGTTTTTTGAGTTGTGTAGGTGAAATTTTGAGATCCATGAACTAGGTCAAAATGCACTAGTTTGACTTTTTGATCCTTGATGAATTTTCTTGATTTTCTTTGGTAAAATGACTTCAATAATCATATGTTGATGATATTGATCCTTAAAAGTCATGGTTTGACCAATAATCTTAAAAGTCAAAGGTGATCTTGTACAGTTGACTTTTTCTAGATGAAGTGAAATCTTTGGACTTTTGTGAGGAATCAAGTTCTCCTCCTCAGATGAGTGATGTGAATGGATTATATTGAGGTAATATAATTTATTGAGCCATGTTTTGATTTTTGGATCCATGTCCTGATTAAAAGTCAACTGCATAGGTGAATTAGGTCAGAAACCCTAATTGTCGACCAGATGAAATTGATGATTGTAGGTCTTGAATTGAGGTATAATGCTCAATGGATATTATTAGATGGATCATTTGAAGATGATTTAACCATTTGATTGATGTCTTGAAGTTCCTTAGGGGCTCCCAAATGTGGTCCCTGATTTCAGTCCTCGATAGGCTCAAAACCCTAGTCTGGTGATCTGAGCAAGCCTGGGTCTTGATGACTGGTGTCTAATCAATTATAGGTGAATGAATGAATCATTTGAGTCTTGTGATTGTTTTAGAGATAATTCCCTTTATTTATTGATCCTTTGCCTGAGCTCTTTTGTCCTTGAACATCCTCGATTAAGTACCAGATGAATAGGTGACTGCTCTGAGTATCTGTCTTGAATTTGATGAAATGCCAGGAGGTGTGACATCTCAGGGGGGTCAAAATTAGGGTATGACACATATTACTGATATGCAAAGAGGTTCATAACTTTTACCTGATGGAAAATATGGAACGAGATCTTCAGAAAAGCTTCCACTTCTTGCTTTTGGATCTTGGATGCGATGATGACGATGAGCCTCAGAACTTGCTCCAAATCTCTGAGAAATAAACTCAAAGATTGTATATGCGTTAGAGTGTGAACCGGATCTTACTTGATGTATAGGTGATGATGATTATGGTGTTGAAGTGTGGTTGTTATGGCTGTTACTATGGGAAAAAGCTTGTTACAAATGGAAGTTGAGAGAGAAGAGTGACGAGAGAGAGAAGAGACAACCGAGAGAGGGTTGTGTGAAACTAAGCAAAAAGAGTGGAAAAAATGAATCGCGTATGTTGAGTTGTGAAGGGTATTAGCTTATATAATGTGAGGTTGCATAGTTATTATGGTGTGGATGAGTTGTAGTGAGATTTTCCTCATTTGCTTAATGAACAAGGGTTGTTGATTTGTAGTAAGCTTTTCCTTATACTTTCACGTGTCAGCCTTGCATGGTTAAATATAGAAGGTGGTAAAAGCTTGAGCTAAGTTCCAAACACCTGGCTTTTAACTCTTGTACCTATCTCTATATTTAACCAAATGGACTAATTCTTGGCTCATTGTGAAGAGGATGTATAATAGAACAAGTTTCATGTTGGTGATGTTTTGAATTATTGCTTGGAAGTAGGAGAAAATGTCTTGGAAAAATGATGCATTGTTACTGCATATGGCTCGCGCGCGTTTGGCTTGGATTTAGCCTCACATTTTTGTCAAAATATAACTTGGTCAGGGCACAAATTTGAAGCTTTATAATTTGCTCAATACATGTCCAATCATCACACTCCATAGCTTACTGGAAAGAGGACATGTCAAGGAGTAGTTTGACACCAAGATTGGCCCTAATGGATATTTGTAGCTCTTTAAAATGGATGTCCAAAATGGCATGCCAGGTGTTTGTGAGAATGCACGTGCGTGACTTGGAATTCTGCCTAGCCAGATTCCCAACTTTGATCAGTGTGAGGGTGTGACTTTAAGCATTCATAAGTGATTCAATATCCACTCAATTGACTTATTTCTTGGCTTGTTGTGTAGAGGGAATGGAGGAGAATAGATTGATGCCAAGTTTGAACCCAATGGATGTTTGTACTTCCCTAGAATTAGCCTCAAAGTTGGCACGCCACGTGTTTGTAAAAATGAATGCGTTGCCCATAATTCTTGCCAAGCATCATGACTTGTATTCAACGAAAACTTCCAACTTCAAACCTTCATATCTTTTCAACCAAACTTCAAATGGAAAAGTGTCCAACTACAAAGTTGTTCTCCTCCATGAGAGGAACAACTTTGATGTTGGAATTTTTCCCAAAAAATGCATCTAGGCACGTGTAAATTGGTGGTGAAGCTGATTGATCAAGCATTTTCAAAAGTCAAATTTTTTTTCTAAAGTATAAACTTTCCTTTTTTAGAAACTTCAGTTTTCAACTATACTTCCATTTTTGTTAATTTTTGTCAAACTCCCGATTTTATTTATTTCTCTGACTTTTCTCGATCAATTTTCCACCAACCCTAATTCAGGATAACCAGATGAATTGCAAGCTTGTATACTCCAACCAATGCCTTGAGTTGAGGATGAGAAAACCCTAATCTAAGAAAACCTCCAAAATAAGGATAATGTCATCTGATTTAACCTCAGGTCCTCTCCTTCTGATCAAGAATTCTCTGTAGTATCAGTGGCGTGAATGCATTCATTATGCTATGACCTAAATGGAGTATGTTTATGAATTATGAGCCAGATAAATAGGGTAGGACAAATTTGGGGTATGACAGGAACATAAATACGATATAGTGTTTCAAGGGTTTGAAATTGTGTTACCTGACCCTCTCAAGTGAGAGGGTTTATATATTTTCCACAGCGCTTGGCCATTGATCCATGTTTTGGGTCAGATCGAGAATTTAGGTCCAAAATGCATGACTGCAAGGGTTCTAGGAGTAAACTTAGGGATCCTGGTGTAGCAACTGGCTTAAAATTTTAAAGATTCGCCACCATTAACTTTTATCCTAAGGGAAGGGATTTAAATGGATTATCCTAAAGTTCAGAGATTCAAGATTCGTGAGTCGGTTAGATGGAGGGAAGGTATTAGGCACCCTTAATCTCCTTTGTATTAAAGGAAACCCCCTCTAGGTTTAAGTGTTTTAATAGGTTTTAATTTGAAGATACGGTAAACATTGGTTCACCTATATCTTAAGTTTATAGGATGAATTATTGGTTTATTGATATTTAGATTTTAAGAGAGGACTATGTTAAATGTTAGTTTTTATTTATTGTTATATTCGCTAGAGTTTCAAAATCCTATACCTACATATCCTCTAGTGCAATGAGGAAGTCAGAGTACCGTAGTCCATAAACTGTTTGGTTGGTGTTTTTTATGAACTGTGTGAATACTTTAAAAATCCTTTTTGAATATTGTCTGATTTTAAATAACGTAGTCGTAGACCCAATTCACAATTAACTTGCAAAATAAATCCATAATCCTAAAATTTAGATTAATAATTATGTTAGTATAAAGAAAAAGAGTTTAAATTGGTTAAATAATTTATACAATTATATATATATATATATATATATATATATATATATATATATATATATATATATATATATGAGGAGAGATATATTTATTCCAAGAGTAAGTGTAGAAGACTTACTCCAAATCATAACCATTGATTATCGTTAATCTAAGGATTTTAATTGATCATTTAATCTAATTATTTTTGGAAATATTTTTTTATAAAAAAATTTAATTAAAGCCGTTAGATTAATAATAATCAATGGTTAAGATTTGGAGTAAGTCTTTTACACTTACTCTTGGAGTAAATATATCCCGCCTCAATATATATATATATATATATATATATATATATATATATATATATATATATATATATATATATATATATATATATATTGAGGAGGGTTATATTGACTCCAAGAGTAAGTGTTTAACACTTACTCCAAATCTCAACCATTGATTATCATTAATCCAACGACTTTAATTAAAGTTTTATGTAGAAAAATATTTCCAAAAATAATTAGATTAAATGATCAATTAAAACCGTTAGATTAATGATAATCAATGGTTGAGATTTGGAGTAAATGTTGAACACTTACTCTTGGAATCAATATAACCCTCTTCATATATATATATATATATATATATATATATATATATATATATATATATATATATATATATATATATATAGGGAATGTATCAAGTAGGAGGGTTTTTAAATAAGAGATAAGAGCATTCAATGCTAACCATTTGATTAATCAAGAGAGAGAAATAATAATTATATTAATATTTTAATAAATAATTTAATTTCTCTGTCTTGATTAATCCAATGATTAGGATTGGATGCTCTTATCTCTTGTTTAAAAATTCCTCCTACTTGATACATCCCCTATATATATATATATATATATATATATATATATATATATATATATATATATATATATATATATATATATATATATATATATATATATATATATATATATATATATATATATATATGAGAATGAGAAAGTTATATCAAAATATGAGAATGTAATAACAACCATTAGATTTATATTTAATAGTTGAGATTAAAAGATTTTTTTTTAAAATTTGATTAATAATTTCTCTTTCCTCTTAATGACACATGATTTATTAAATATCACAATTTAATCTCAACCATTCCTTTTTCAATCTAATGGTTCTTATTTATTCTCACATTCTCTTATAACTTATTCATTCTCATTAGATATGCCCTAATATATATATATATATATATATATATATATATATATATATATATATATATATATATATATATATATATATATATATAATAAATGTATTTGAAATAAAGATTAGAAAAAAATGAAAAGAAGGATTGATATTTCATTCATTTTAATTATTGTAAAAAAGGAAACTTAATTATTATATAGTATACTATCCATTTTTTAGTATTATAAACATCATATTTTTAGTTTACTTTAAACACTATTTTTTATTTAATAAAATATTTCTCATATAAATAATATGGATTATATTAATTATTTAAAAAAACTAAATTTGTTAAATAAATCAACTATTTTTTTTATCATTTTATTCAAAATCATGCAGGGGTGTATTTTATTAAGGATTTGTAAACTGGATGTATTATTAAGAAAATAGTCTGGCCCCAGCACAAAACCCATTGAATTCTTAAGGACCGTCAAATACATGATTAATGGTCTACTTGTTCACTAAGTACTCAGACTGGAGTCATGAGAATAGGAGGTTTCATACCCTAATTTTGACACCCTCTGAGATGTCACATCTCAACTACTCCATTAACTCAAAGCAGATATCCAGAGTAGTCACTTGTTCACTAAGTACTCAGACTAGGGTTTCAAGCCAGGAAGTTGAGGCAAAGGATCAATCAAAGATGGAAATGATCCTCAATACAATCATAAGGCTCAATATGTTTCATTCATCTACATATGATCTCCAATCACAAGGCATCTAACCTCAAATCCTTCAAAGTCACCAGATTAGGGTTTTGAGCCTATTAGGGATTGAAATCAGGGCTTTCACTTGGGAAGACTGATAAAGCTTCAGAACATGATCCAAAGAGCTAAAGCATCTTAAAATTATTCCTACATCAATATCCAATGCAAGATCTACTACAATTCAAGTTCAATAACTCCCAATTTCATCTGGCCCATAATTAAGGTTTTTGACCTAATTCACCTAGGGAGTTGACTTTTGACCAGGACAAGTTCCCATGGCTCAAATCATAGCTCAAGGACCTATAATGCTTCAATATAATCCACTCACAACATTAATTTGAAGAGGATACCTTTGACTTTTTTGAAATTTGGTAAACCATGGAGTTTTAAGGATCAAAATCATCAACATATAATTATTAAAGTTATTTGATCAAAGAAATTAAAAAAAATATCAATCAAGAATCAAAAAGTTAACAAAAGTCAAAGTTGGAAAAATTCAAAGACTTAGAAAAATTCTAAGTGTTTTCAAGTATTTTTGTCATAACTTCATGGGCAAGTAACTTCCATTTTCAAGTATGCAACTGAAAACACTTCTAACATGAAAGTTGTCAAAAACAACATTTCCTCAAAAGATCAACCATTTAAGAGATATGAGCTCATGAAATTCCTTCCAAGAACACTTAAAAAAATTTCAAGTGTTTTTAACAACTTTTCACCAACTTCCAAGAATTTTTTCTCCAATATCCAAGATGAATCCTTCCAAGACCTTAACAAGTAAATTGAAATACAGCACCTAAGCTTTCCAAAGAGTACTAAATCATCTCTTGATTCAAATTAAGCAAGGAGTTATGCATGGTGGAATTAAGGCACTTAAGGTTGGATTTTAGGCATAACCAATTTTGCATTTTGCCAATTTTGTGCAAGTACCTCTCAAATTGGTGCACCTACATTCAAATAATATCATAAGGGATCAATTAGAACCAATTGCATCATTGCATTAAATTGGCCAAGTACAAGAATTTTCAATTCCCATGTGATTATGTAATGATTACAAAATGGAATTTATGGAAAATTGATGAATCATCAAAGGAATCTTCCAAAGCCAAATAGATGCGTCTAACCATCATAAATGATCTGCAATATCAGATCAAATCTAAGGCTAGGGCTTGGATCAAATGGAATAAAAAACAATAATTGCATTTTTGAGATATTCCATTTTTCTTCAATCCTAAGTTTCACTCAAAAAGACATCACTAAGCTTACCTCACTCTTTTACTATCTCAGTCCAATTGCCTATAAATAGAGAGCTCATTCTCATTCAAATTCACACCAAAGCAACTTGAGTTCTTGCTTTCTCGTTCTCCCTCTTTTCTCATTATTTTCAAAAGATCTCATGGCATGAAAAAGTGAGTAAACTAGAGCTTCTCCCTTCAAAGTGAGAGTTCTAACACATCATAGGCACTATGTGGAAGTGATCCAAGCTCTCTTTCCAGTTCTCTAACTCCAGGATCACCATATCCACATTCAACTAGAAGCTTGAGTAGTTGGGGTCAGGTTGAAGGTTTCAGAGGGTGTCAAGCCAATTGGAGCACATCAAAATCTTCCTTGAGGTCTAAGGAAGCTATCTAGATGCTCACGACAGTTCTGTAATAACTGAAAGACCATCTTCCATTTCCATTTCAAGCTCTTGCAAGAGCAGTTGAGTAGGGAAATTCAGAGACATTCAAGGTGAAGTAAGCAGCCCTTTAGCACCCTAAGGTCCCAAGAAGCTATTCCAATCATCAAAACATTGTTGGGATCTCTTCATCATAGCCTTCGATTTCCAGTTTCAGAGGTAAGTAGTTCAACTCAAACTTTAACGTTCTTGCATCCTTTTTGATAAAGTTCGATACCATCTTGTTCAGCATCATGAGAGGATCAAAATCCTTCAATTAGCATTCATTTATTCATCGTGATCATAATTTTATTTTATTTTTAAGAATTAGGGTTCTACTCAATACAAAATTCTTAAGATACACTCAGAATAAATGAATTCTGAGATCACCATGGTGTTCCTTGCTAAAAATTGAGTGAAAACTGTTAGTTCTCTATTTTTAGAGTTAGCTTAATTTTTGTAAAAAAAATAATAGTGTCAATAATGTAATATATAAAAAGAACAGGTACAACAAGAGTCCCACTAGAATGCCAATAACATGTTATGTTGAAGTAATTCAACCTCTGGAATAACATGTCACGTGGGATGTCACGACGAGCCTGAGCTGAAGTGAATATTTTTCATTAAATCTATGTGATTTAAATATTACAAAGTATTGCAGAATATTCAACGATATAATGCTCAATCAATCAAGGTGTGATTGGCGAAACAGGTATGAAGAATCAATAAGAATATTCGAAGAATCAATCAGAAAAATCATGGCAGAATATTCGAAGAATATGAAGAATATATAGTCTCTAAATATGGAGATATTTTAGGAAGCTAATGATTGAAGACCTTGCTTGTAGCAGAAGTAACTACATATGCGTAACAGAAAATAAGCTATGATTAGAAGCCCAAATCCAATTGGAATAGGTTATAAATAGAAGCATTGTAACCTAGGTTTTGTAAGTCATCCGAGTATTGAAAAGATGTAATCATTAGGGCTAGGTTAGATGAACCTCTCGGGTTGTGGGAAAGTCACTGTGTAGGTCTCGAAGCTTTTAAACAAGAGACATGTTGTTCACCTTGAAGCCCGTAGGCAAAAGGTGTATTGTTCTTGGAGCAAGCTTTTAAGCAACTCTAAGTTAGTTTTCTTAGTCAAGGGGGCTTGGCTAGGTATTCTCATGGAAGTATGTCTTCTGAAAGGTTAATTAGTACAGGTAAGATTAGGGAATTGAGGTGGGTTCCTCGTGTCTTAGATGGATCTTCTAAGGTAAAGATTGCATTGGGTAAGGATTGAGTGAGAAGTTGTAGACGGGGAGGTTAGCTTCAAATTAATACTACTGATAGTGGATCTTTTTCCTAGATTGGTATTCCCCCAGATGTAGAAGAGGTTGCTCCAAATTGGGTAAACAATTACTAATGTTTTTTATGTTTCAACACTGCATAATTTTGTGTCTGTATCTTGCTGTAGTCTTCCTTGACAGATCGGATGTCTCGACATCTCTCTCGACATTTGGATCTGTCACACTAGAATTTCAACTGGTATCAGAGCAGGCATCCTATTCTGTTTCTGGATTAGATATTGGGAGGATACTTTCTGGTTTTGTAAGGATGGCTCTGAAAAGACTGCCTTTTTGGTGGTGGTACGATTGAACAGTCCCTAGAAGTGGAGGATGGACTGTTCATGGACTGTTCATGGCAGGTGAAGAACTGGAGGTTGGAAAAAATACTATCTATAGGCACCTGAAGAGTGATGTAACTGTGCATAGCCATATTTTGTATACATGGTCGATTGGAGTGGAGGGTGGACTGTGTGAAGTAATGGTGGAGTCACAAGCTGCTGTGACTTGCGGTTTGTTTTATTTTCAAACCTAAGGAGGCGTTTCTTGTGAGAGGGAGTGATATTGTACAAGGAAGGGTGATGATAAGATGGTAATGTGTTTACCGCTGCATGTTATCTCTTTCAAACCTAACTGTTTTGGTATTAGGGTTTGATCTTCTCAGGAACTGCACCCTGGAAGGGTTTGTACAAAGCCGACTCTTTCAACTGATTAAAGTGACCTACGATACTTGAGTCTTGATTCTTAAGTCCACTCATAAAGGCACTTGGTATGGCTGATGATTGCTTCTTCAAGGAACATGAAGAAAGATTGAGAACATTTATTTTGGTCTCAAATAAAGTCTTCACAATTCTTGATCCTTTTCAAGAGGTAACTTTGAATCTGGATACTATTGGTAGTATTGGGTTGCTCGTCTCTGAATCTTATCTAAGAAAGCTTTGAAGCAGCATATTCTGTAACACCAAGATCAGTGTGTATGAAAGAAGAAAGAGCTAATGTTCTGTCAGATGCTAGGACATCATGTCATCTGGAATATTACTCCTTGTGTGTATAAGATGCTTCGGATGCTAAACAAATGTGTGATGGCCATATGAGTTTAGAACCTACTCCTGACATGGAAGAGGAGGCATCGGGGCTATGATTTAGAAAAGAGAGCTTGGATTGGTGTTCATCTTGGCTCAATATTCTTCTGATCCAGTGTAGCAAGTGCTGCTAAAAGAAGCACTTACCTGGAATTGAAGGTCTCTAAAGGGATGTGAGACACAATGTCTTAACATCATGGTCCTGAGGATTTACTTTCCTCAAAGGCTTGCTGCAGATGTTGATTCTTCAATATAATAGAGGTTGTCTATGCAAACTTGATTCCCTGATCAAGACTATGATAATATTGAACTCTTATTATGTTGATGAATGTTTCCTATCACAAAGGATCATCTGTTGTATTGAAGTGTCAACCCAAGACAGGTGGTTGATGGGTGTCTACAAAGCTGGAGTGTCATCTGAATCATCTTGGATGAATAATTCAGTCTTTTTTGGAGTAAGGAGGAGTGGTTGTTCCAGTTACCTCTTAGAAGGATTCTCTTCTATAGGTGCAAAAGGTTATTGGTTGCCCAAAGATCACAAAGTCAGAGATGATCACTAAAAGACATTGAAAATTCACTCTGAACAAACTGCAAAAGTGTGGAGCTGATCTGTGTTTTCACAAAAGAAGATGCTCAGTGTTGAACTCAGTTGTGAGAGCTTGACTTTGATCCAGCTTGAGTAGTACGTGGTACAGAAGGCTGTTAGGTCTTGAAGAAAAGTTAGGAATGTATCAACTACACTCAGATGAGAAAGGTAAGACAAAAGGTTCTACCTTATGTGAGAAGGTAACCCTAGTGTCATAAGGATAAATACTCCATCGGGAGCAGAGTGTTTATTTGTTGAATGTGCATGTGTCCAAGACTAAGAACTTTGATGGGAGAATTAGTGTTTGTCTAAGCTATTATGAAATTCTCCAATCTGTACCCTTGTTCAGAAAAGGTGTTGTGACTAGCTTCTATGTGAAGTTACTCATGTCCTAAATGATGTCTTGATATCATGTTGGGCTGTTGATATTTGAAGATTATGATCAATAGTATAATGTTTTGGAAATTCGTGACTACTATTGTTTTGCTGACCTCGCCACTTTCGGTTCTCACTGGTGAATGTACAAGCAGAGGAAGATGGTTGTTCTCAAGTGTCTACTCTTCTTGCAAGAGGATGTTTTATTGTGGTGCTCCTTTACATCATAATTGGCATCAATTATCCGTGGCAGGGGGGTTGATGGTTCAATTCATGGATTTTGTCTGTGCAGTGTACTTTTGTACTGATCAAGCAAGAAAAAATTGTTAGGCTTACCTATATAAGTTTGGCTTATTGCTCTTGTCTTGTATCTTTTGCTTGAATCTTAGATTCTTTGGGTTATTTTCTTTGGGAAGAAACTTAGACTTACTGTTTGTTTTCTTGGGGCTTTCATTGTTTTTGTTCAAAAGCTATGTCACACTTGTTGTTTAAGAGCCGTGTAATGGACAACCTTGGTTCTCTTGGAGATTCACCTTCACAAGTCGCCGTTAGTCAGAAAGAGAAGATAATGTCTGACAGAATGTCAGAACATCTTACCAGACATGTTTGCTGAACATTTAGCAGAAGAATTGGTTTGATAAGATCACACACGTGTCACATAGGTGCAGAGATCTATCCATATGCATGCATTGAGAATAGTTCCTTTTCAGCAGAAACAATCAAAATCTAGAAAAGGTATTTAAGGCATACATTGAATAGATGTGAGTTTTCCTAGTATAGATGTGGTGTCGTTTTTTTTACCTCCCCGTTTCACTTGGGAGGACGGCATGCTTGACCCTTCACGCGAAATTTGGAAGGAGAATGCGCCCGTGGCGGGATGAATTTTGTTTCAGTTCTTCCTACGATATCACACGAACTTTTTAATTGTCCTAGCGAGTAGGAGAGGGGAAAAGGATCTCAAATAAACCCTAGGAGTTTGCTAAGTGTGGGGGTTCACCTAGACTAGAAATTCTGGAGTCCGGGGGGTCGGTTATACATAGGGAAGAGTTTAAGCACCCTACATATCCGTAGTACTCTACGGGAACCTTCTCTGTGTCATTGTGATTGTGTTTGTTGCCTGTTATTGGGAAAGTTTCTCCTTTGTGTTAGGAGAGAGAATTAAATTGAATTAAAAAGAAGACAGACAGACTATTTTTGGTATTTTATTAGCTCGCTGAGATTCCTTGTGAACCTCGTGCCTACATATCCCTAGTGGAAGTCAGAGCTTAATGTAGTTCGGGGAACTAATTAGGGATATTAATGATATTTGGTGCCTTGCTTGAAGCTCAAGGTTGAAGCTTTGAATTAAATCTCTGTTTACAATAAAGAGACATGAAATCATCTTTATAGAGAGGTATTTCTACTATTCCACCACAAACATTCTTAAAGTGACAGAAAAGCTAAAAAAAAAAAGATGTTTCATTAAGAGGGGAGTCTACTTGGTTGATCAAGTATGACAGCCATCGTGCCTCTTAAATGAAAGATTCTCAACCAAATTAGGGAAAGGGTCGTACAAGTCTGGGTGTGTTGCCAGAGCATGCCTTTCACGAGTCCTAAATGGGAGAATGTTTTGAAATGATTGTTGTTTGAAATGATTGTTGGAAATGATTGTTTGTTTGTGGTGAGATAAGAGAAATATCTACCTATGAAGATGAGCTATGTCTATCTATTTTTTGAAAGATTTGATTTTTAGCTGGCTTGAATGAGGCCCAAGCTTGAGGCTTTTGATTGATTTATCGTTTTGTTGAAAAATAACTCTACTAGGGAGAATTTAACTAAGGAGTTTTTGTGTTCTGTTTGAAGCCCAGAATTGAGGCTGACTCTAGTTGGAGAGTGTTTATTTTATGTGTTTTATTTGGTGTTCTGTACAAAGCTCAGAATTGTGGCTGACTCTACTTAGGGAGACTATATTTTGTGCCTTGTATGAAGCCCAAGGTTGTGGCTGACTGCTGAGGAAAACTGAATTTTTAAGACTATGGATGACTCTATTTGTGCCTTGTACAAAGCCCAAGGTTGTGGCTACTCTGGCTAGGGAAAACATTATTTTATGCCTTGTATAAAGCCCAAGGTTGTGGCGGACTCTTAAAGAAACTGAGTATGGAGGACTCTATGGGGAAAAGATTCTTGAGATTAGGAATCTTTGACACCGGAAGTATGGTTTATCTGCCTTGTACAAAGCCCAGGGTTGTGGCTACTTAATGATGAAGGACTCACTGGGGGAGTTTTATTATGCTGGAGGATGTATATATTAAAAGATTGAATTTTTTATGTTTTTGGAAGCTAACCCTTTTCCAGGGGTTTTGACTCTTTTTATCGACTGTGATTTGGAGGCTGACCCTTTCCAGGGGTTTTGGATTTAAAGGAGTGATTTTGGAGGCTAACCCTTTCCAGGGGTTTTTGTTAAAATGAAGGAATGATTTTGGAGGCTAACCCTTTCCAGGGGTTTTTGTTAAAATGAAGGAATGATTTTGGAGGCTAACCCTTTCCAGGGGTTTTTTAAGATGGCAGAAAGATTATCTAATTGAGACTTCTTGTTTTAAAGCCCAAGATTAAGGTTGACTCTTGCTGAGGATAAGCAAATATGGATCCTAGACTCTGCTAAGGAAGATTGATGAAGATAAGGGTGACAGAGACTGTCCATGTCTCTCTTTTCAAAAGGTGTGCTCAATATGAGATTGAGACAAACTTAGCTTGTTTGAAGTCTGGTTTAAAGTGAAAGAAGCTCACCAGGATAGGCTAAAAGGTAACTAAAGACCTGTTCCTATGTTTATAAGAAACCTGATGGGTCCTTGTATACAAGCTCAAGAGGAAGCTGGAAATGCTTTTAAGAAGCCTGTGGGTCCTTGTACAAATCCCAAGAGGAGGCTAGTCGAGGGTCATCGAGGGTCCTTGTTATAGCACAAGAGAAAGCTATGTGGTTTTGATCTTATTTTGGCCTTAAGCAAATGGGTAAGAGGTTTCACCGGGAATAATTCCTCTTTGGGTGGATGTATCCTAGTTTGGGTTCAAGGTTTTTGCCAAGATGTTTCACCGGGAATAATTCATCTTGGGGGTTTGAACTATAGATCTCTAATTAGGAAAGAGCCTTCACCGGGAAGACATTCTCAATCCTAAGCCATAGTCCTATAATATATATATATGGTTTAATTGTCCTAAGGTTTACACTCAGACGTAATTCTAAACAATATATAAACAGTTTATATTTGACAGTAATTTAAATGAAGACTGTAAATGGAAAGCTATAAAGCCTAACCTGGATGGAGTGGAGGCCTTTGAGGATGTATGTACAAAGCCTTAACAGCAGTTGATTGATAACAGTTTGAATATTTATGATAAACAGTTATAGGTTTTTGAAAACAGAAGAAGTGAAGATGGACATAGGTCACATAGGTATCTGAAGAGTTTCACCGGGAATAATGCCCTTCAAATACCAGAAGAATGTTTTGAAAACAGAAAGAAGATTTTGAAAATACAGTTTTGAAAAAAAACTAAGAAAAGAAAAAGGTGTTGGGACTTACACTCTATTAGAGACCCATGGTGAAAATGATTTACTGTTTATGAGAAACAGTTGAGAAGATGCAAGGTTCTGTTGTTTGAAAACCTCGATCGTCTGTTTACTTTGAAGTTTGAAAATAGTTTGAATTTTGACGAAAGTCAACTTAATTATAGTAAAGATAATATCTATACCTAATTAAGACCTAAATGATTAGGATTTTACCACTAAAATATTTATGAGATATTAGGTCTTGAAATTTCAATGAAAACATGCATTAAAATATATTTAAAACACTTAAAATAACACTATTTTTTAACCTAATAAAAATATATAAAATAAATAATATTTTTTGTGATTTTTTTATTATTCATAAAATATATATATTAATTAAAAAGTGTGTGAAAAATGAAATTAAAAAAGAATTAATTTGATAAGTGAATTAATTGTGATAAGTTGTGAAGAAAATGAAGAGGAAAAGTGATAAAAATAATGTTTTGGCCTCACCATGGTTTGAACCCACGCCCTTGAAGCCAACAAACAAAACACACACCAACCAGCCAACGCGCGCACGGTGTTATAGAGGGGACTTCATTGCAATATGGGTGTTGTCTAGTGCATAGAGTGGAAAAAAGAAAATAAAATCAAAAGGTCTGAGGCGAGGGGGGATTCGAACCCCAGACCTTGGGCATGAAGAGACTTTGGACGCGCGCTGTAACCATTGAGCCATTACGATGAATTCGTAAATAACACAACTACCACTAAATTTGTTTTAAACTTAAACCTATGAATTCAAAAAAATGGCGCCACCACCATTATCATCTTCAACCTCTAGCTCCTCCATCTTGGATTTCTGAACTCTCTCATCTCTCAATCATTTTAAATGATTCAAACATCAAACTTGCTCGTTTTCAAACGAGGAACATGATCATGATCTCAGAATTTATTTATTCTAAGTGTACTTAAAGAATTTCAGTATGAACACGAAGAACACATAAACCCTAAATTTAAAATTAAATGATACACAAGATGAATAAATGAATGATGATAGAGGGTTTTTAATCCTCTGATGATGATGAACAAACTGGTATCGAGATATATTGAAAAGAGTATTTAAATTAGGGTGTTGGAGCTTGAAAAAATACCTCTGAAAATGGAGGTCGTGAGCTTGATGGAGAACGTCTAGGCTCGTATGAACAATCCAAAAAGCTTCCTTGGGACTCAATGATGCTAACTGAATGTTTATTATGGCTCGAATACCTCTGAATTGTTCTACCCGACCCCTTCAATTTGAGCTCCAAGTGAACATGGAGGATGATGAATCTGCAGTTACAGATGAGCTGCGACCATCTAGATAGCTTCACCACACCCTAAGGAACGTGTTTGAACACTTAGATTCGCTTGGCACCTTCTGAATTACTCCATGGACCTCCAACTGCATAAGCTCCAAAATGAGAGCAACAATGGTGTTCCTCCACTTACAGAAGTGATCCAGGTGCTTGGATCACCTCAAATGAACCCCTTTGAGATGTTAGAATGCTTACTTTTCAAAGAAGAGCTCTGGTTTGAAGAAAGTGATTCTTCTTGCCAAAGAACTTTGAAAAACCATAAGCATGAGGGAAAGAAAGAGAAAGCAAGAATTGGAGTTGCTTTGGTGTGTCTAATACTGAGGAATGCACTTGTATTTATAGGCAAATGGATGCAGAGCAATTGGATGTAGTGAGCTTGCTTAATGAGGTTAACTTGGTACCTTAAGCATGAAGAAATTTCAAAGAATATCCAAGTGTGATCATTGCATTTTCGAGCTAGCTCCCTATCCATTGATTCAATCTAATCTTAGGGGACATTTCTGATGCAGAATGAGCTCTAATTGGTTGTTCGGAAGATTCCTTTGATGATTCATCAATTTGCCATAAATTCCCAAATGTAATCATTACATAATCACATGTTCTTGTTTTGGGAATCTTCTTCAATCTTCATGCTATGGTGAAAGTGAATGCATGGCATATTTGCAGATGTGTTATGGGTCGTGTAGCATCCATAAGTGAGGCTATATGCACAAAATTGAAAAGTTCCAAAATGATGCATGACCTATAATTTTACTTCATGAGGCCAACTTTGAACAAGCATAACTCCTAGCTCAAAATGAATTTGGAGAAGGTTGAGCACAATTTGGAAAGACCTAAACATGAGCACAATTTGGAAAGACCTAAACATCTACTTCAAATCATTAGTATGGGGTTTCTTCAGAATCCTTTGGGAAATTTGTGAAAAATGAGGCCAAAGTTGGAAGAAAACTAGGTCAAAACACTTAGATTGATTTCTTGAAAAAAGTTTCTATGTAAGATGTTGTTTTATTTTGCAATACCTACAAATTTCATGTTGGAAGTTTTTTGAGTTGTGTAAGTGAAATTTTGAGTTCCCACAATGCCCTTAAAAACCCTAATTCCCGACTTTTTGATCCTTGGTGAATTTTCTTGAATTTCTTTTGTCAAATGACTTTAATAATCATATATTGATGATATTGATCCTTAAAATTCATGGTTTGACCAAAAACCTTAAAAGTCAAAGGTGGTCCTGTACAGTTGACTTTTTCAGATGAAGTGGGATTTTAGACTTTTGTGATGAATCAATCTCTCCTTCTCAAATGAATAGTATGAATGGATTATATTGAAGTAATGGAAGTTCTTGAACCATGTTTTGAGTTTTGGGTTCATGTCCTAATAAAAAGTCAACTATCCAGGTGAATTAGGTCAAAAAACCTAATTGTCGACCAGATGAAATTGATGACTGTGGTTCTTGAATTGAGGTGTAATGCCCAATGGATGTTGTTATATGGATCATTTGAGGATTATTGAAGCCTTTGAATGATGCCCTTGAGATTTTTAGGGTTTCCCAAATGTGATCCCTGATTTTAGTCCTTGATGGGCTCAAAACCCTAGACTGGTGAAGTAAGCAATCCTGAGTCCAGGTGATGGGTATCTAATCAATCATAGGTGAATAGAATGAAGCTTTTGAGTCCCATGGTTTTGTTAGAAACGATCCCTTTTACTGATTGATCCTTTGCCTGAGCTCTTTTGTTCCTGAGCACCCCCGACTAAGTACTAGACGAATAAGTGACTGCTCTGAGTATCTGTTTTGCTTTGATGAAAAGTTTAAAGATATGACATCTCAGGGGGGATCAAAATTAGGGTATGACAGATGCCCCTATTTAAGTTTCTTCAAATTTGAGGGAGAGAGATTGATATCTCGATCTCTTCTGAGTGAAAGAGACTTAAATATCAAAGAATGCCTGAATTTTGGGCGTTCCTGAGATGTTGTAGTGATAAAATCTTTGAATGACTTGATCCCATTGTTGCACTTGGCGGGGGATATGGAGACAAACTCCTGTAGAAACACGTTATGTGGATTTGGGTGAATGGACAGCAATGTAAAATGTGCAATCCATCTTCTTTAACCAAGCGTTGATACTTAGAAAAAGGTAAGCAACCTCCCCTCGTTTCGGATGTCCGTATCTCGAAACTGGTCTTAGTTTTAATAATGATAAACAACCTCCCCTCGTTTCAGATGTCCATATCTCGAAACTGGTCTCAGTTGTAATAACCTCCCCTCGATCCGGATGTCTATATCGCGGAACTGGTCTCAGTTATAATAATGATAAACAACCTCCCCTCGTTTCGGATGTCTATATCTCGAAACTGGTCTCAGTTGTAATAATGATAAACAACCTCCCCTCGTTTTGGATGTCCATATCTCGAAACTGGTCTCAGTTGTAATAACCTCCCCTCGATCCGGATGTCTATATCGCAGAACTGGTCTCAGTTATAATAATGATAAACAACCTCCCCTCGTTTCGGATGTCCGTATCTCGAAACTGGTCTCAGTTGTAATAATGATAAATAACCTCCCCTCGTTTTGGATGTCCATATCTCGAAACTGGTCTCAGTTGTAATAACCTCCCCTCGATCCGGATGTCTATATCGCGGAACTGGTCTCAGTTATAATAATGATAAACAACCTCCCCTCGTTTCGGATGTCCGTATCTCGAAACTGGTCTCAGTTGTAATAATGATAAACAACCTCCCCTCGTTTCGGATGTCCATATCTCGAAACTGGTCTCAGTTGTAATAACCTCCCCTCGTTTCGGATGTTCATATCTCGAAACTGGTCTCAGTTGTAATAACCTCCCCTCGATCCGGATGTCTATATCGCGGAACTGGTCTCAGTTGTAATAACCTGCCCTCGATCCGGATGTCTATATCGCGGAACTGGTCTCAGTTATAATTTGGACAATATCTCAGATAAAGAGAAAATTTCCAAAGGTTTGTTTCCTCATCAGACTTCTCACCAGCGCTTGTTGGAGAGATGCCATTTGATGATTGATAAGAAACTTCATCATGCTTTCTTTTAATTCAAAGCTCTTGAATGAATGCCATGTGATCATGCGTCCTTTTGAGGGGCTAATGACTTTGCTTGAAGGTGGGTGAACTGTCTTCCGAAGGAGGACCATTTTTGGTCGATCCGTTGGGGTGGAAACAAATTGTTTTCTGAGGTGAAAACCGTCATTCATCGACTCGTGCTGAGGAATCAGAACTATTTTCCTGACGAAGGCTGTCATTTATTGACTCCCCTGGGGATTTATCCAACGACTCTGTGAGGAATTCAATTGCGAAACAAACTATCTTATCCGAAGAAGATTGTCGAGTGTCGCTCTGCGGGATAAACTCAGCTGGGGAACTCCAAAAGTGAACAAATTATCTCTTTGAAGGAGATTGCCATTTGTCGACTTGCTGGGGAGATCCTTGCTTATGAACCATGAAGAAGAAAGTTATTTCACGAACTGCAGGGGAAATTCGGGTACATGTCCGAGTAACTTGGGTACTGACATGATCGAAGTCCAACTAAACTATGCTAACTGTGCAATTATGATGTGTGATATGCATGAACATTATGATGACTTATACAGTGTAAAGTGAATGTGAATAGAATTGTCGCGGATGTGAAATCCTAGGATACGACTTGAATTTTGTGATGATCAGAAGATGTCTTCTTCTTGAGAGATGCACTCCGTTGGGGATACCTGGTTACCGGTTGCCCGCTGTTTGAAGTGAGTGATATGATTTGAAGTGATGATCTGTCATTGGAGATGTTCGCAAAGCGACCTCATGGGGAAATCTTGGTTCCCGGAGTCTCAACCGTTTTTGGAGCAACTATTTGCATTCTTCCTATTGTTTGTAAACCTTAGAAAGAAATTTCACCTTTATTTTTGCAAGTAAATTCATTTTACTTTATGAAAACATTTTGTTTCAAGAAAATGACTGTTTAAACTAAAAATGCATTTTTAAGAAACTGAAAAAGACTTGATTGCAAAGAAAAGGCACAAGGCTCAAATTATTATTTATGGAATGGTAATCAGCCAAATGCTCGATTCCATGGAGTATTTACAAAGTTGGAAATTGGTAATTTTCGGGAAAAGGGCTACGATGAAACATGACGACCATTATCTTTCCCTTCCATTCCGAGTTCCGCTGTACCCGTGCTTCGTAGAAGATGACCTACCGATGATGAATACCCCGCTATGGATTTTGAATGATTAAGTTTGTCCTGAACACAGTTACTTGCTATATATCCCTAACTTTTGCGTAAAGTACCCCTTTCGGGTTTTAAGTCTACCGGGGTTGATTATATATTTTTATGTCTCTAACTTTTGCCTGAATCGCCCTTTCAGGTTTTTGATTCATCGAGACGCTCTTTCTTGCCTAAGTCGCTCTTTGCGAGTTTTCAACTTAGCGAGCTATTTTTTTTGTTTATTTAGGCGAAGTATTTCTTGACTGTGTCGACGTTCACAGGACGGGTGAATTCTTCTCCATCCATAGTCGTGAGTATTAAGGCTCCTCCTGAGAAAGCTCTCTTGACCACGTATGGGCCGTCATAATTGGGAGTCCATTTCCCTCTCGAATCTATGAGAAAAGATTGAATCTTTTTGAGTACAAGGTCGCCTTCTTTGATTGTGCGAGGTCGAACCTTTTTGTCAAAAGCTTTCTTCATTCTTTGTTGACATAGCTGTCCGTGGCATAAAGCTGTCATGCGCTTTTCTTTGATTAAGTTCAATTCATCGAATCTGCTTTGACACCACTCAGCTTCTGTTAATTTTGCCTCCATCAAGACTCTCATTGATGGGATTTCAACCTCTATGGGTAGGACTGCCTCCATGCCATATACAAGGGAGAAAGGTAACCATGAAGAGCAAACGGGAGCATTTCATGCCAATCTTTGTAAGTGATGACCATTTTTTGAATGATTTTCTGGATGTTTTTGTTAGCTGCTTCTACAGCTCCATTCATCTTTGGTCTATAAGGAGATGAGTTGTGATGTTCAATCTTGAATTCTTCACAAAGCTCCTTCATCATTTTATTATTCAAATTTGACCCATTGTCAGTGATTATCCTACTAGGAACGCCGTAGCGGCAGATGATGTGATTCTTGATAAACCTGTCGACAACTTGTCTTGTGACGTTTGCATATGAAGCTGCTTCAACCCACTTGGTGAAATAGTCTATGGCTACCAAGATGAAGCGATGTCCGTTGGACGCTTTCGGCTCAATCATTCCAATCATGTCGATTCCCCACATGGAGAAAGGCCACGGGGAAGAGAGTATGTTGAGAATAGATGGTGGCACATGAATTCTATCGGCGTAGATCTGGCATTTGTGACACCTCTTTTCATACTGGTAGCAATCTGACTCCATCGTCAACCAATAGTATCTTGCTCTCAGTATTTTCCTTGTCATGGTGTGTCCATTGGTGTGAGTACCAAAGGAACCTTCATGTATTTCTCTCATGAGTGTTTCTGCTTCTTTCTTGTCAACGCATTTGAGCATAATCATGTCGAAGTTTCTCTTGTACAGAACATCTTCATTCAGGAAGAATCTGCCAGCTAACTTTCTCAAAGTTTTTCTATCTTTCTTTGATGCCCCAAGAGGGTACTCTTGCCTTTGAAGAAATTTTTTGATGTTGTGATACCATGGTTTGTCGTCGATGATTGCTTCTATTGTGAAAACATGAGCGGGCCTATCCAGGCGCATAACATCGATCCGAGGAATGTCATTCCAATGATTTATCCTAATCATGGAAGAGAGTGTGGCTAATGCATCAACCAAGTTATTTTCTTCACGAGGAATGTGATGAAACTCTACCCTGTCGAAGAATGGTAACAATCTTCTCGCGTAGTCTTTGTAAGGGATTAGTCCAGGTTGGCGTGTTTCCCATTCTCCTTTGATTTGATTAATGACCAAAGCAGAATCTCCGTATACATCCAAGTGTTTGATTCTTAGATCCACGGCTTCTTCGAGACCCATGATGCAAGCTTCATATTCGGCCTCATTGTTTGTGCATTTGAAAGTGAATCTGGCAGTAAATGGAATATGGGTACCTCGAGGGGTAACAATGATTGCCCCAATTCCTCGTCCATAAGCATTGACAGCTCCGTCAAAGATCAAGCCCCATTGGGATCCTATCTTAGGTCCTTCGTCTGGTAGTGGCTCGTCGTAATCTTTCATCTTGAGGTACATGACGTCCTCGTCCGGAAAGTCAAAACTGGTTGATTCATGACCATTGAGTGGATGGTGAGCCAGGTGCTCAGCTAGGATACTTCCTTTCACGGCTTTCTGTGCGTGATACTCAATATCATATTCTGATAACAACATCTGCCAATGGGCATTTCTCCCAGTTAAGGCAGGCTTCTCAAAGATGTACTTGATTGGGTCCATATGGGAGATCAAACAAGTAGTATGTCGAATCATGTACTGGCGGAGACGCTTGGCAGCCCAGGCCAAAGCACAACACGTCTTCTCGAGCATAGAGTAGCGGGATTCACAATCAGTGAATTTCTTACTCAGGTAGTATATGGCATGCTCTTTTCTCTTCGTCTCGTCTTGCTGTCCAAGGACACAACCCATGGAATCTTCTAAGACGGTTAAGTACATTATCAAAGGTCTTCCTTCCACTGGAGGAGACAAGATGGGTGGTTCGAGCAGATATTCCTTAATGCTGTCGAACGCTTTCTGACAATCGTCTGTCCTGACGCAACTTTGATTTTTCCGTAGAAGCTTGAAAATTGGAGCACAAGTTGCTTTCATGAGATATATGAATCTCGAGATGTAATTCAGACGTCCAAGAAATCCTCTAACTTGTTTCTCGGTTCTGGGTGAAGGCATTTCTTGAATTTCCTTGACTTTGTCTGGATCTTCTTCAATTCCTCGTTTGCTGACGATGAAACCAAGGAGTTTTCCTGAGTAGACACCAAAGGTACACTTGTTGGGATTCAGGCGAAGCTGAAACTTCTGTAAGCGTTGAAATAACTTTGTCAAATTTTGTATGTGATCTTCCTCATTTTCTGATTTGGCAATCATGTCATCCACATAGACTTCCACTTCCTTATGCATCATGTCGTGGAAAAGTGTAGTCATGGCTCTTTGATAAGTTTCCTCTGCGTTCTTTAGTCCAAAAGGCGTAACGCGGTAGCAGAACGTTCCCCATGGGGTGATGAAAGTTGTTTTCTCCATGTCTTCAGGTGCCATCTTGATTTGGTTGTATCCCGAAAATCCGTCCATGAATGAGAAAACTTTGGATTTTGCTGTACTGTCCACCAACATGTCAATATTTGGTAAAGGAAAATCATCCTTAGGGCTAGCTTTGTTCAAATCTTTGTAGTCGACGCACATGCGGACTTTTCCGTCTTTCTTAGGAACGGGAACAATGTTAGCTAACCACTGAGGGTATTCTGAAGTGACGAGGAAACCAGCGTTGATTTGCTTTTGAACTTCCTCTTTGATTTTCATATCCATTTCCGGATGAGTCCTTCTCAATTTTTGCTTGACCGGCGGACATTCTGGCTTCAACGGTAAGTGATGCTGCACTATACTGGTATCCAAACCTGGCATATCCTGATAAGACCAAGCGAAGACATCTGAGAATTCTCTTAGCAGTTATATCAAACTCTCTCTGATCTCTGAACTGAGCAAAGCTCCAATCTTAACCTCTTTTCTGTTTCCATCGAAACCAAGGTTAATGATCTCTAGAGGATCATTGTATGGCTGAATGGCCTCTTCCTTTTGTTGAAGTAACCGTGAAATTTCCTTTGATATTTCTTCATCTTCTTCTTCTTCTGCCTCGAATACAGGAAACCCAAAGCTTGGAGAAGTCATACGGTCGCACATTTCAACGGGGTATTTTATGATTAATCTGCATATGTGTGATAAGTTTTATTTAGACAACGAGGGAAGACTCGGTGTATGCAGTTAATGATTTTTTTATTTTTTTTAGGGGTGTTTTTTAGGATTACCAATTTCCGAAAAAAGAAAAGGGAAAAACTAACGAAGGAACAAAATGACATTTTTATTTATCGACAGTCACTTCTTGAAACAAAGACCCTATAAAACAAAACTCTATTGCTTTGGGCGAAGCAAAGAGGGACATTTTCCTAAGAAATAGTAAAATGCAAAGCCCTATGAAACATATCTTCACCCTGGGCTATGGTGAGAGGACAAAATAACGGTGAAAGTTCCTACTTAGGAGTGAGAACAACAGTTGAAACTTCAACAGCCGTCCAATAGTTGCGAACCCCATTGTGCACTAAGTAATCTGGAACCTTAGGCGTAAGCTGGCCTGTGGTAGGTCTTGATTTACCAACCACTATCTTTGCAACACTCAGACGATCTTCTTCTACTTCAACAGACTGAGCGGTGTGAGCATACCCATTTCCAAGTGGAGTATGTCGGTTTTTCTTCTGAGGAAACTTCCAATCTTCTAAATGGAGAGACTCGTTGTCGGAGACACTTTCGAGATCATCCTCTTCTGTATTTTGGTCTTGATCTTCTCCCAAGATGGTGTTGACTAGATATGTGAACTCTAAATCCGTAGTCTCGGAAGGTGACTTGGGGATATAATCCTCAATGATGACTTCACCAGTCGATGATGATGAATAGCAAGGGTTATATATCTCTTTTGGCTGAAAGAGGTACTCGTAATCAATGTTCCATCCAGTTGGAACAATGTCTTCAAGAGATATTTTTGAACTTTCAGGAGCGGATTATTTCACCATGTAGTCGAATTTTCCACTCGGTTCTCCTAATGTATCCCAAGTTTCTTCGGGGAAAGGAGGAACTTCTTCTGATGAACCATGACTTCTGGTGGTGAAGCTGTTAGTAACTTCGTCATTGCTTGGTTGAGTCTTACTTTCAGATCCTTTAGTTGGATAACAACAAGCTGAATCCGACTCTGATAGGGATATGTATCCTGCTTTGTGAAGATAGGATAGCCATTCCTCCTCATCGGTGTTTTCTGTACCGATGGTATTGACTGTTTGTTGAACAGGTTGAAGAAAACCTCCGCTGTGGAAAGTTTCCTGAATTGGGAGAACTACCTCAATCCCTGGAATAGCTTTTGATGATGTTGGAAAGAATCCAACTCCTGTTCTGCTTTTGTTGTTGGTAGGAATCTTAATGTGCCCCCAACCACTGGTAGTGCCATCCTTTACAACTTGGATTGCATCTTTGTAGGAAGAAATAGACGCCGCCTTCTCCTTTCCTTTTTCCTTATCCAAGGAAAGTGCTTGGAATTTAGTTCCAGTGTCTTCTTTTGGTTCTATGTTGGAGAATGATGACAGGTTACTGACGATCTAAGCTCGCTCTCCACATACGGTTACCAATTTTTCATTTTTAATGAACTTCAGTTTTTGATGAAGTGTTGAAGTAATTGCCCCAGCCTCATGAATCCATAACTTGGAAAGTGATTTTGAACGTCTGAGGTCCAATAGTTATGGGAAGATCTACTTCTCCAAAAAATGACTTCCTTGATCCATCAAATGCTTTGACGATGACGTGACTGTCCCTTAGCGGGTAATCTTTGAAGGATAATCTTGACAATGTTGATTTGGGAGAGAGGATCCATTGTCTATTAGGACTCCCGTGAGAACATCGTTCATGCAGCCAACTGAGATGTGAAGTGGAAGATTATGGTCCACCCCTTCTTCAGGAAGATCTTCGTCACAGAAACTCAGATTAGTTCCTGCGGAGATGTTGGTAATGATATTGTTGAATTGGCTTACTGTAACGCCAAGTTCTACGAAAGCTTGTTCCAAAACTTTCTATAGAGCTTCCCTATGAGCTTCAGAACTCAATAGCAGGGAAAGTACAGATATCGTAGACGGAGTATGTAGCAGCTGATCTACAATGTTGTATTCACTCCTCTGGATTAATTTCAAGATCTCATCATTTTCTTTCGCTTGAACAGCATTGGTCGGATGATTGTCTTGCCTATGTGGTGCTTCTTCTGAAGGTTTCTCCACATTTTCTGTCGTTCTGTTGAAGACTCGTCCACTTCTGGTGACTCGAATAACGTCAGCAATGTTGACAATAGACGGTAATGGTATTTCCTTACCATTTTCAATGAATGTAGTGTTGTACTTATATGGTATAGCCTTGCTGGACTCATACGGTACAGGACCTGGTAAGTAGATGACTAGTGGAGCAATTGTTGTCTTCCTGCTGTCATACTTGACTTTCACTGGTTCTTCTTGATTAATTTGAGGAGACACGGTAAAGACTTCGTCATCTTCTCTGTTGGCAAGAACTGTAATGGTATTTTCATCCATTAGTTTCTGAATATCGTTGCGAACGCGCAAACAACCTCGTGAATTTCTTCGGCAGATTCTGCATCTACTGTAAGGATGGAAATCCGTTCCAAAGTAGGCAAGTCCATTTAAAGTTTTATGGAACCTGACTACCGATCCTTCGAGATCTTTAGCTTTATAGATCTTGTATTCTCCTGGATATCCTTGAACCATGTTGACGTCGCATTCAGTTTTGACTTGGATGTGTTGAATCCATCCTAAGTCCATTTGTTCTTGTAATGCAGCTTGAGCTACGGCACATCCTTGATTATTCTTTGGACAAATGTCACATGTGAAGTAGTTGTGAGGTGGTACATGACCATACCTAGCTTGTCTAGCATGCATTTTGACGAGATTTTCCCCTATCTGACGAATATCGTAGATTTGAATGACGTTGGGATGCTGATCTACCAGATTTACTGAAGCTTCTTTATGTTGCGGCAAAGGATTTGCCTGGACATTGGGATTAGTATCTTTGAAGGACAGCATCCCACTCTTCACTAATTTTTGAACGTCGATCTTGAAATTGAGACATCTCTCAATGTTGTGATCTGGTGCCCCCTGATGATAGGGACAAGATTGGTCGGCCTTGAACCAATGTGATGATCCATTCGCAGGATTTGGAGGGCTCTTTGTCTGAATGAGTCCTTTTGCCTGTAGTGTTGGAAACAAATCCGCATAAGGCATTGGCACAGGGTCAAAAGGAGGATACCTTGAAACCCGATTGTTGTAATTTGGAGGTCGAACCTGCTGCTGAGGTTGTTGTGACCCTTGCTGAAATGGTTGTTGTGAAACCTGAGGTTGAAAAGCTAGCGCTGAGTTAACAACCGGAGTTATTGTTGCAACCTGAGGTTGAAACCTCTTTCTGGTTTTGTGCAAGACATTGCTGACATCTTGATCCTTTTTCTTCTGGAAAGAACTTCCATACTTCCTTGGACCAATAGAGGATTCTGATTCTTTGCTCAAGCGTCCTTCTCGAACTGCTTCTTCTAAACGCACACCCATGTTTACCATCTCTGTAAAATCACTAGGTGCACTTGCAACCATTCGTCCGTAGTAAAATGGACTCAAAGTTTTGAGATATATTTTTGTCATTTCTTTCTCTTCAAGTGGTGGACAAAATTGAGCAGCAACTTCACGCCATCTCTGAGCGTATTCCTTGAAGCTTTCTCTATCCTTTTGAGTCATGGCTCGGAGTTGATCTCTGTCGGGAGCCATATCCAGATTGTACTTATACTGTTTGACGAAGGCCTCTCCGAGGTCTCAAAAAGTACGAATCTCTGAACTGTCCAAGTTCATGTACCATTTGAGTGCAGCACCAGTCAGGCTGTCTTGAAAATAATTAATGAGCAATTGTTGATTATTAGTTTGAGTTGACATTCTTCGAGCGTACATCACTAGGTGACTTTGTGGGCATGAATTCCCTTTGTACTTCTCGAACTCTGGTACTTTGAATTTGTGAGGAATCTTAACATTTGGAACCAGACAGAGGTCTGCAGCATTCTTTCCAAATAGATCTTGTCCTCGGAGAGTCTTGAGTTCCTTCTACATTTGCAGAAACTGTTCCTGGAACTCGTCCAATCTTTCATACACGCCAGCATCCTCACTGGGAGCGTGATGATATACTTGTCCGCCCGGTGGAGGAAAAGTATGCATAATCGGCTGTGGAGAAGTCATGACAGCAGATCTTGGAATCTCAGCATTCTGTTGTGCGAAACCCATTGCCGTTGCTCTTGGAACTTCAATTTTCAGAGGTCTGTAACCCTCCGGTGGTTGTATCTCCGTTGTAGCTCTCAGAACTTCAGAAACTGGGGGTATGTACCCATCTTTGTACGGCATGCCCCAAGGTCGATTGGGTGGCATGGTATACTGAGGAATAGGAGTAGAAACAATCTCGAAAACCACAGTCCTTTATGGTTCTTCTGGTGTTGGTCGATTCTGTGCAACTACCAGGGCTTCTACCATACTATTGAGCCTTTCAATAGCATCTTTGAGAGTAGTAACCTCTTCTCTGAGTTCTCCATTCTCTTGTTCAAAGTCTTCCATTCTTTTCTTGCGACTTGAACGAGTGTTGTATGGATGAGACAGCTTGAATGTCTTGGTTCACCTCCTTCTCCTCCTCTCTTTCTGGAGAAAGGAAAGTGACTATTAGATCCGCGACAATTCTCGTGTCAGTGCGTACGACTAAAGCGATGCATGATGTGTAATTAATTTAATATTTTTCAAGGAAACACCATAATTACGTTATGAAACATCAAACTTTTTATTAATTAAGCGAAAATGCCGTTTTTACACACTTTGAAAAGGAAATACAGAGAAACTGAGAGAAAGGACTCTAAAACTTTGACGAAGAGCCGACTTCACGTTCTAACATTTTCTTCTGTTTCTTGAGCTGAGCGTTCTCTGACGTGAGTTGATCGATGATCTAGGAAGCAGGAGGGATATGATGAGAAATTGAAGATTGTGTCACTTGTCGATCGAGTACTTCAAGTAACTCATCCTTCCTTCTTAGGATGCTCTGAATCTCAACATTTTCCGTGTTGAAGATTAGATACTTGTTCCTCCAAGCATTCATTTCTTGGCATACCTTGTTTAATGCCGCTTGTAGTTTTTCAACATCGGTGGAGAAAAGGAATATTGGTTCCCTTAGGGGAATAGGTTCTTGATGTTGATATGGCATCCTGAGCTTGAATGCTCTGACGCGTACCCATTGAAGGTAAGGATCTAGGGAGATGCAAAGATGTTTTCCTAACAATCTTCTCCCTTTTGTGTGAACAAGACGCCAGGCTTGGACAATTTCCTTCTTCAGCATGTTACCATGATCGTCGATGTTCTTGAAGAACAGACCCTCCAATTGAATACTACTTGGAATATTTTCATGGGATAGCCGTACTGACGACGGGCTAAAGCTGGATTGTAGTTGATTCCTCCCTTAGTTCCAATAAGGGGTACGTTGGGAAAACTTCCGCAACTGAAGATGATCTTGGTTTCGTCGTTGTCAGGACTACACCACTCAATGTCCGTATGAGTGAGGGGCATGATTTTCTGTGACCAGTAAAGGCCATCCCTCATGTTCCAGAAAGTGCTAGACTTTAGCAGGTGCGAGACGAACCATTCGTATAACAACGGTACGCAGCATGTGATTAACCCTCCTCGTTCCAGGTTACTTGAATGCACAGAGTGATAAGCATCCGTAAGCAAGGTTGGAACTGGATTTCCAATCAAGAAGATCTTAATTGCGTTGATGTCGACGAAGTCGTTAATGTTAGGGAACAAAAACAATCCGTAGATAAGCAAAGCCAAGATTTCCTCAAAAGCGCTCATATCTTGGATGCTGACAAAGTACCGAGCTTGATCCAACAGGAACTTGGAGGGTAATCCTTGATTTCCTCCTCTATTCACCATATGAGTTCTGATGTTGACTACGTTTAAAGGAGTAGTTGCAGCAATGATAATGTCGTCAGGATTCTTTTCCAAACCGGAGTACGGATCTTGCGCGTACACGGGTATTCTAATCAGACGAGAGTACTCCTCTAACGTAGGCATGAGTTGATAATCTGGAAAGGTAAAACAGTGATACGTTGGATCGTAAAACTGCACCAATGTGGGAAGGATCCCATCCACAATGTTAGTGTTGAGAAGAGGCAGAAGTTTTCCATACTTCTCCTTGAAAGCCTGGGGGTTGACCACCAGTTTTCCGAGCTTTTCCAATTCCTCGACCTTAGGAATCTTGAAGGTGTATTTCCTAACTCTCTTTCTTCCGTAATCCATGGTATAGATCCTTAAGTCCTTTCTCTGTTTCTTTCTATGAAGTTCAAAACGTTCGTTATTTAGTTTCCTTGAAAAATGACTCGAAAAAGACTCTTTTGTTTTTAGTTATTATGATGAATGATGCATGAATGCATGAATGCACACACAAGAGTTTTTTTAACAAAAATGGCGTAGAAGGGTATAGTGGTCATGGAGTCACAACGCAAACCTCGCCCCAGGGTAAACTTTGGATAAGGATTTTTGTACCTGTAGAACGGGTTCTAGGAATCTCAGAGTTTTTGCTCAACCTTAAAGATAAGTTGACTGGTATCTATAAGAGAGTTTTCTCTGAGTGTAGTATCTGCGTGACAATTACTTTCGTAATCACCGTTCTACGTCTTAAGAAAGGCTTTAAGTGGGGTTAATGTGTTTCTAGGTCCTCCTGGTACAAATCAGTCTCGGAATGCATTGGCGCAGTTAATCACAACCAGCCAGGCAAATCCCAAGAGTAGATTTGGGAACCAAGATTAGAGGGCCTTCACCGAGAAGACATCCTCCATCCTATCTTATGTTGCACTCAAATACGGGTATAGGATTTCTCACCACAAGGGGGAATCAAGCCCATTCCCGATACAGAATAAACAAAATAAACAAATATAAATGCAGCAAACACATGAAATGACACAGAGGTTAGGCAGGACCTCTCTTGTTTGAGGGGGAATTTGGCATCCCTAATTCCTCATTGGGGCTAGACCAGCACAGGTCAACCATTAGTTTGGATGAAAAACCATGGTTTTTAACACTTATATCCCCAGCAGAGTCGCCATTTTTCTGTGGTGTCGTTTTTTTTACCTCCCCGTTTCACTTGGGAGGACGGCACGCTAGACCCTTCACGCGAAATTTGGAAGGAGAATGCGCCCGGGGCGGGATGAATTTTGTTTCAGTTCTTCCTACGATATCACACGAACTTTTTAATTGTCCTAACGAGTAGGAGAGAGGAAAAAGATCTCAAATAAACCCTAGGAGTTTGCTAAGTGTGGGGGTTCACCTAGACTAGAAATTCTGGAGTCCGGGAGTTCGGTTATACATAGGGAAGAGTTTAAGCACCCTACATATCCGTAGTACTTTACGGGAACCTTCTCTGTGTCATTGTGATTGTGTTTGTTGCTTGTTATTGGGAAAGTTTCTCCTTTGTGTTAGGAGAGAGAATTAAATTGAATTAAAAAGAAGACAGACAGACAGACTATTTTTGGTATTTTATTAGCTCGCTGAGATTCCTTGTGAACCTCATGCCTACATATCCCTAGTGGAAGTCAGAGCTTAATGTAGTTCGGGGAACTAATTAGGGATATTAATGATTTTTGGTGCCTTGCTTGAAGCTCAAGGTTGAAGCTTTAAATTAAATCTCTGTTTACAATAAAGAGACATGAAATCATCTTTACGGAGAGGTATTTCTACTATTCCACCACAAACATTCTTAAAGTGACAGAAAAGCTAAAAAAAAAAGATGTTTCATTAAGAGGGGAGTCTACTTGGTTGATCAAGTATGATAGCCATAGTGCCTCTTAAATGAAAGATTCTCAACCAAATTAGGGAAAGGGTCGTACAAGTCTGGGTGTGTTGCCAGAGCATACCTTTCACGAGTCCTAAATGGGAGAATGTTTTGAAATGATTGTTGTTTGAAATGATTGTTTGTTTGTGGTGAGATAAGAGAAATATCTACCGATCGGTCACCAATTTGTATGGTGTTTTCATCTATCTCTCGGCATAAATCTCGTCAATTCGGTAACACAATGGCCCGTCTTTTATAGTTTTCGTTCTTATTTTGAAAGTTTCGTTTAAGTTGTGTGTTTTGTTTTGATGCTAAGACTCATGTTTTTTAAGATGCTTTGATGCTTGTTTTTTTGGTAGTGATTGTGTTTCAGGTTTATGCGTTTAAGTCCATAAAAAGAATGCAGGGCTGAACAAAGATGAATCGAAGAAAAAATGAAGATTTGGTGCATACAGTGGCCTGACACGGGTACCAGTGTCACAGGACACGGCCAGTGTCAGGAAGCAGGAGAAGAAACAAAAGAATGGAGAAATCAATGGTCTGACACGGGTGCCCGTGTCACAGGACACGGCCCGTGTCAGGAAGCCTGGGAAGAAAAATAACTTTGGGCAGTGACAGAAGGCCAACACGGGTGCCCGTGTCACAAGACACGGCCCGTGTTGGCAGGCGCGAGCAATTTTTCCAATTTTCTATTTTTGAGGGCTCCGAGTTCATTAAGGGTAGAGTGGACTTTTCGCACGTTTTGAACTTGAATCAGCAGTACTAAAACCTAATTCTGAGAAGGATTGAGGCATCTTGGATCAAAGGAAGAAAAATTGAACGTAAAAGAGATTGGAGGCACTAGAGTTGGAGGCGAAGAAATCTTCAAGAGCAGCCGCGATTGAAGATCAATTCCGATTCATCTTATTGTAATGTCTTCATCTTTACTTTCTGTTATCTTGACAATTGCCATGAGTAGCTAAACTATTTACTTGTTAGGGTGATGTCCCTGGATCATGTGATGTAACGAATTATATTTACCGTTGTTTTCAGATTATATTTATGAAATTCAGTTTATGATTCAAAGTTCTTATTGCTTCAATATATTGGAAAGTATTTTTGTTGATTCACGATTGAGGTTTGGTCTGACACACTACCTCAATGCCTTTTTAATCATAAAGTTATAATTGATAATCACTTAGGAATAAGGATTTGATGCATAGCGATCAAATTACCCGAGCTATGTCTTTTTAGAATTGTGATATAAAATTATCTTGTTAAGGAATTAAAAGGTGGTTTTAATCTCATGAAGTTTTTCACTAAGGAATTAGGAAAAATCAACGTTCGGTATTAGTGATTGAGAATTTCATCAATTAATCTGTTACATGGTAATTATTTCGTTACAGAGCGATTCATACATCGATCCTAACTCGTCTCCACATATTTTCATTAGTCAAACTATTTTAACTCTTTCATTTTGCATAAGTTGTTATTTAAATTAAACATCAAAATCAAACAACCCGATGACTTTTTATTCGATTGCACTGTTCTGAAACATATAATTGCTACGCAGTCCGCGAGTTCGATACTTGGGAAATTTACTCTTTTATAACTACATCGGTGAAAAAAGTACACTTGCTATTTTGCCGATCAAGTTTTTGGCGCCGTTGCCGGGGGATGCCAAATTATAAGTTGAAGAATAGTCCAATTGAATTTTTGTTGCGTTGCAACTAAAATTATTTTTCTGTTATTTTATTTTTCTGTTATTTCATTTGCTTATCACTAACAAATCGTCTAATCTTTTTATGCGAGGTAAGGCCTCAGCAGAATTTCTTTTTGACGCAGAGCCAGAATGATCACTACGAGCTAGACTTCGAAAAGCAAAGCAAGAGCGACTAGAAGCGTTAGAAGAAATTCTGGCAGCTTCTGAATCTGATAACGAGGAAATACTCTCCATTCATTCTGAGCATTCAGATTCGGAGGCAGAAACAATGGCAGCTCCCGTAGAAAGGCTGTTAGGTGATTACGGTGGAGCAAATGCTCCAGCTGGACGAATGACAATTGTAAATCAACCGGTCGATGTTGCTCACTTTCAGCTACACCCGGCAACGATTCGAAAACTAAAGAAGAAACCATTTTCAGGAAGAATAAATGAAGATGCTAATAAGCATTTGCAAAGGTTTCTTACTATGACAACATCTCTGAAGATAGAAGGACACTCTGAAGAAGCCAAGAAGTTGGTTATGTTTCCATTCACGTTAGCTGATGACGCTGAAGAGTGGTTCTACTCATTACCTGCTGGGAGTATTGCCACATGGCAACAAATGGAGTCTACCTTTCTGAATGAGTATTTCCCTACTGCTGTTTATATCCGTAAGAGGGATGATATTGTTAATTTTAAACAGAAGGAAGGAGAATCACTTGGAGATGCTTATAAGAGATTCAAGAGGTTATTGGTGGCATGCCCAACTCACAACATGGATGTCACTGAACAAATGCAGAATTTTCTGAATGGTCTTAAAATGAAGACTAAGCAACTGATTGACACAGCATCCGGTGGCTCATCCAACTTTTCAACAGCCACTGGTGTTAAAAAAATCATAGAAGCTATTGCGGCCAATGAACACTTGGAGTTATATGACCGTAGTGTTAGCCAACCTGAAGGATTAGTGGATATGAAATTGTCAACACAAGTTGTGAAAATTAAAGATCAGGTAGCTGCAAAAGTTGAGCAGAGATTGAAACAGATGGGTCTTGAAAAACAAACAGTAGCACAAGTTCAACTGGCTCAAGCAAGTCAACCGGTAGGGTGTGAAATATGTGGAGGACCTCATTTTACTGTTCAGTGTGTTGCTACAGCTCAGCAAGTTGAGGAAATAAACTTCTTGAAACAAAACAACCCCTACTCAAATACCTACAATCCGGGGTGGAAAAATCAACCAAATTTTTCATGGAAGGACCAATCAGGGAGTGCTCCTAAACAAGGGGTTCTTCCATATCAAGGTCAACAGATGCAGCAACAGTATAGACCTCCTCAACAACATTATCAACAACCTCAGCAACAAGCCCCCAGGAAAGCAGATTGGGAGATTGCCATCGAAAAAATGGCAACTCAAAGCTCTCAGTTTCAAGAAGAAACGAGGAGTAATTTCCGGAATACGGGTTCCTCCATTAAAAATCTGGAGATTCAAATGAGTCAAAGAGCACAGCAGCTAGCAAACACTCAACAGTCGGGCGCTTTACCAAGTGCCACAGTTACCAATCCTAAAGATCATAATAATGTGAGCGCTATTGTCACTAGGAGCGGTAAAGGGAAAGGTGTAGTTGAAAATAATGACGAGGAAGAGGAACCATTGTTGGAGGTAGAATTAGAGATAAGAGAAAATGAGGTAGAAGCTAAGGAAGTGGTGGTGATGGAACCAACACCAAAAGAGAAGGTGGTTGAACAAAAATAGAAGCCGACAGTAAAACTTCCTTTTCCGATAAGGAACAAGAAAAAAGGACAACATGAGAAGAATTTTGAAAAGTTCTTGGAGATGTTCAAGAAGCTGGAGATTAATATCCCATTCTTGGAGGCATTAGAACAAATGCCTACTTATGCAAAATTTATGAAGGACATCATCTCCAAGAAAAGAACCATCGATCGTGACCCTATTATTCTAACCGAAACGTGTAGTGCTATTTTGCAGGGTATGAAGATTCCGGTGAAGAAGAAAGATCAAGGTTCCGTGACTATTCCTTGTACAATTGGGGATAGGTCATTCAAGAAAGCTCTAATTGATTTGGGAGCAAGTGTGAGCCTTATGCCGTTGTCTATCTACAAGAGATTGGGGATAGGTAATGTACAAGATACAAGAATGACACTCCAGTTTGCTGACCACTCTGTTAAAAGACCTTATGGGATAGTAGAAGACGTGCTGGTGAAGATTGACAAATTTGTGTTCCCAGTGGATTTTGTTATTTTAAAGATGCCGGAAGATGAGGAGATCCCTATTATTTTAGGAAGGCCATTTCTAGAGACAGGGCAATGTTTGATAGACATAGAAGAAGGCACAATGACTCTGAAGGTTTATGATGAAGAGCTAAAGATTGATGTACGCAACACCATGAAGTACAAGGATGATATAGCAACTAGTCAACACATTGAGGTGATTGATCAAATCTGTACTAATGAGAATTCTTTGCAAATACAACAATTACCTTTGGAAAGAGTGTTGAGCTCGTCTGTTTGCAATAAAGAGGAAGCCGTTGATGAAGAAGAAGGGGAAGTAGTGGCTATGATGGAGACAAGTCCCATAATCAAAAGTTCTAGACAAAACCGGTGGGAGGATCTTAGACAACCTTTGGTTGAAGAAAAAAAGGAGGAACCTAAGAAGGGTGCTGAATTAAAACAACTCCCAGAGAATTTAAAATCTGTTTTCCTTGATGCTGAAAGTAGGTGTCCGGCTATCATAAGCTCTCACCTTGAACGGGTGCAAGAAGTTAAGTTGGTCGAAGTGTTAAAGAAGCATAAAGGTGCCATGGGGTGGTCTATTGAAGATTTAAAAGGGATCAGCCCTACAATGTGCATGCACAAAATCCTCATGGAAGATGATCACAAGCCAGTGGTCCAACCTCAGAGGCGTCTGAACCCAGCAATGAAAGAGGTGGTTAGAAAAGAAGTTGTGAAACTTTTAGATGCTGGGATGATTTACCCGATATCTGATAGTGCTTGGGTAAGCCCAGTTCACGTTGTACCCAAAAAGGGAGGAACAACCGTAATAAAAAATGAGAAGAATGAGTTGATTCCTACAAGGACCGTCACAGGGTGGAGAGTGTGCATTGACTACAGGAGACTGAACCTAGCAACCAGAAAAGATCACTTTCCGCTACCTTTTATTGATCAGATGTTGGAAAGATTAGCGGGGCATGATTACTATTGCTTCCTAGACGGATACTCTGGATATAATCAGATTGCGGTTGCACCAGAAGATCAAGAGAAGACCGCGTTTACGTGTCCGTTTGGTGTTTTTTCCTACAGAAGAATGCCATTCGGTTTATGTAATGCTCCGACCACTTTTCAAAGATGCATGCAAGCGATTTTTGATGATATGCTTGAAAAACACATGGAGGTCTTCATGGATGATTTTTCGGTCTTTGGTAAGTCATTTGAAAATTGTTTAACTAACCTTGCTCTTGTTTTAGAAAGATGTCAACAGACCAATTTGATCTTGAATTGGGAAAAGTGCCATTTTATGGTTCGAGAAGGAATAGTCTAGGACACAAGATTTCATACAAAGGAATTGAAGTGGACCAAGCAAAGGTGGAAGTCATTTCAAAATTGCCACCACCGGTGAACGAAAAAGGTATCAGAAGTTTCTTAGGACATGCGGGGTTTTACCGTAGGTTCATAAGAGATTTTTCAAAAATTGCAAAACCCTTAACTACATTATTGGTTAAGGATAAGACTTTTACTTTTGATGATGAATGTGTTGTTGCTTTTGAGACAATTAAGAGAAAATTAGTCTCGACACCCATTGTTGTAGCCCCTGATTGGTCTCTACCTTTTGAGATCATGTACGACGCAAGTGACACTGCTGTAGGGGCGGTTTTAGGACAGCGGAGAGAGAAATCGCTTCATGTTATATATTATGCTAGTCATGTTTTGAACCCTGCACAGATTAATTATGCGACTACCGAGAAGGAGTTGCTAGCTGTTGTTTATGCCTTCGATAAATTCAGGCAATATCTGTTGGGGTCTAGAGTCATCGTTTATACTGACCATTCTGCTTTGAAGTATCTCTTTGCTAAACAGGACTCTAAGCCAAGACTTTTGAGGTGGATCTTACTCCTTCAGGAGTTTGATGTTGAAATTCGAGACAAGAAGGGGTGTGAAAACACCGTAGCTGACCACTTATCTCGAATGACACCAATAGACGAGACAGAAGAAAAGCGCCCAATCAAGGATGAGTTCGCCGATGAACACATCCTGGCAGTGACTGGTGTACCTTGGTTCGCAGATTATGCAAACTATATTGTCGGTGGTATCATCCCCAACGACTTTGACTCTAATAGAAGAAAAAAGTTTGTTCATGATTGCAGGTTTTATCTATGGGACGACCCGTTCCTATATAAAAGAGGAGTCGATGGTTTGATCAGAAGATGTGTACCTGAAAATGAACAGGAGGAAGTGTTGAAGGCGTGTCATGCTTCAGATTATGGGGGACATTTTAGTGGTGAACGAACAGCGGCTAAGATTCTACAATCAGGTCTATATTGGCCCACTATGTTTAAGAATGCTCAAGAGTTTGTGAGACATTGTGACAAGTGCCAAAGGACGGGGAACATATCCACAAGAAACCAGATGCCTCAGAACTCGATGTTGGAAGTGGAATTGTTCGAATTTTGGGGTATAGACTTCATGGGACCATTCCCACCTTCATTTGGAAAAAATTATATTCTAGTAGCGGTGGATTATGTATCCAAATGGGTCGAAGCTGTTGCTCTACCTTCAAACGATGCTAAGGTGGTGGTGAAGTTTTTGAAAGAAAACATTTTTGCTAGATTTGGAGTACCGAGAGCTCTAATAAGTGATGAAGGAACACATTTCCTGAATCAACTTATGGAGAAGTTACTCCAAAAATACAATGTTAAGCATAAGGTCGCCACACCATATTACCCTCAAACAAGTGGTCAGGTAGAGGTATCGAACAGGCAACTTAAACAGATACTTGAAAAAACAGTGAGTGCTTCTCGGAAGGATTGGGCTATCAAACTTGACGATGCTCTGTGGGCATATCGAACGGCCTTCAAAACACCAATCGGTATGTCACCTTATCAATTAGTTTATGGTAAGGCATGTCATTTGCCTTTGGAGCTGGAACACAAGGCATTCTGGGCATCAAAATTCTTGAACATGGACTTGTCTAAGGCAGGGGGCTCTCGTATCCTACAACTTCATGAGCTCGAAGAATTTAGGAACCAAGCCTATGAAAACGCCAAGATGTACAAAGACCGAACGAAGAAATGGCATGATAGTAAGATCGTGAGAAAAGAATTTTATGAAGGACAACTGGTCCTCTTGTACAACTCACGGTTAAAACTATTCCCGGGAAAGTTGAGATCCAAATGGTCAGGACCTTTCGTTATTAACCAGGTGTTCCCTCATGGAGCAATTGAGTTGAAGAATTCAACCAATGGAGACACTTTTAAGGTTAACGGGCAACGATTGAAGCCGTATTTTCAAGGTCAATCAACGGGACAAGTCGATGTCATTCATCTTACATGATAAGATGAGAGACCGTCGAGCCATGCGACGTTAAACGAAGCGCTTCGTGGGAGGCAACCTACGTACTTCTTTTTATCGTTTTTATTTATCTTATCGTATGTTTTTCTTTTATGTTTCCATTTTGTAGGTAAACATTGTGTGTGGGGGTGAAGACTCAATAAGGGAGGAGCGAGCTTGTGAAAACCATAGAAAGAAACAGAAAAATTCAAGATTTTGGGAAAAACAGAGGCCTAACACGGCCACCCGTGACATAGGACACGGCCCGTGTTAGTCAGGCGAAAAAGAAAAATTCTGGAAAGAAAAATCCCAAAAACCAGGAGCCTGACACGGCCGCCCGTGTCACGGGACACGGCCCGTGTCAGAGGTGCTGATGAATGTGTTAAAATTTAAAAGAAAAAGGCAGTGGCGCAACACGGCCGCCCGTGTCACGGGACATGACCCGTGTTGTGCAGGACGAATTTTTTTTTCCTTCTTGAAATTCAAAACCCCAACTTAAGTGGGTGGGGCCCACCACTTACACTCACTTATTCCGAATCTTTCCCTTTGTCCCCTCTTTTTGCTATTCTTTCTCCTCCTTTCACTTCATCTTCTTCTTCTCTTTCAACCTAAGAACCTAACCTCCATTGTTACTCCCACATAAAGCTCTCACCTTTCACCTCTAACCCATCTCAAAACAAGATCTCGCTTCACAAAAGTTGTTCTATTTTCCGCTCTCTACGCGGTCACGGTATTTTCTTCTCCTAATTCCCTACTTTAATTTTTCGAATTTTGTTGTGTGGTTTGTTGTGCAGGAACAATCATACCTCCACGAAAAGTGATTCAAAGAGGTGATGTGGCTGAACCATCACGGCCAAGACAGCGTGCTCGTAGAGATGCAAACCCTCATGACATAATCTTCCTCAAACAAGAGCAGCGACGCCGGTATGCCGCTCACCTATAGCGTAAGATTATCCCCACGAGGTATATCTGTAATGACACTCTTAATAATTTGGGTCTGACTACTGAGGTTCACCGTATGTTTCACTCTGTGGGTATGCTAGAATTCATGCAATTCGAAGCACCCACGTTTGAACGAATAACTCTTGAGTTTTTTAGTACGGTAGAATTTAGGCTGAAGCACAGGTGGACAGGTACAGAACGAGAGTATTACGGTACTCTTACTTTTCGATTGTTCAATAACGAACATGAGCTTACTGTTGCACAATTGGGAGCGATTCTGCGTCTCCCAATTTCTGGCTCTGGTGCTGCACCTGATTCTTTTGCTACAGGTGAATTTTGGAGAGCTATCACAGGTTTATCAGGTTATGTGGCCAAAGAGGCCAAATCATCCAGGATTCACAATCCGTGTTTCCGTTATGCTCAGAAGGGTTTGGCATACACTCTTTTTGGTAGAGGAGATAGCAATGGTGTTGCTACCCAACGAGAGCTTTTTATATTATATTGCATGGCTAACCATCAATCAGTTAATGTGGCCGCTTTTGCGGCAGATTTCTTAGGGAGAGTTGGCCGTGCAAGCTCTGGAGGCATCTCGGTGGGGGGTATGATTACTCAAATTGCTCGTCATTTTAATTATTCCCGTGAATTGTTTGATGTTGTTCCTGTTCCAGGGAAAACCAAGATTGATATGGAGGCTCTGGTGAATCAGCTTATGATTCGTATTCACCATGACTATTACTCTTTAGTCATTCATGGTAGACATATCCTAACTTTACCTGCTCCTAATTCTATTTTTATTACTAACATGGCAAACTGGTTGTATGAGAACGTCGCCCCGGATAATGGGGACGACGAGATGGAACAAATGGATGCAGGTTTCGATGAGGAAGATGAAACCCAAGGAGAAGACCAAGAAGAAGAAGAGGACCACCCTCAGCAGTTTTACCCGACAAATGAGGGAAGCTCTCAAATGCCTTCTGATCAATGGGAGTGGGTGCACAATGAGATTGGGCACATTCGCACCGAACAAGAGAGGCAGAGTGTTGAGTTGTTTCGGCAAGGGGAGGAGTTGCGAAGTTTTGGGACCGAGCAGACCCGC
Organism: Vicia villosa; assembly: GCF_029867415.1. NCBI lineage: Eukaryota > Viridiplantae > Streptophyta > Magnoliopsida > Fabales > Fabaceae > Vicia > Vicia villosa. The sequence goes on along the minus strand of NW_026704981.1, from coordinate 1,904,858 downwards.
CAAGGGGCTGCCATTGATGACATGCATGCTATGATGCAACGTTTAATGTTGCATTATCCCTACCCTCCACCTCCACCTCAGTAGGCCGTAAGTCCCCCTCATGCTTTGTAATTAAACATTGGAGACAATGTTTCGTTCAAGTGTGGGGGGGTTTTCTCCTTCATTTAGTTGTTTTCTGTTATTTATTAGTATTTTCATTTTATTTGTTAAGTTTTTCGTTCTGTTTTAATTATTTTGCTTAAAGGAAAATTGTGTTGCAGAAGGACGAGGATTGTGTCAAAGAGAGGATGAAAGATCCAACCCAAGCTTGCACCCAAGGCACCCCTGAAAGTTGATACAACTAAAAGAAATAGTTGGACGCAACTCGATGACACCGGACTGAGATTGAAAGCTGGTACATACGAACCGAAAAAGAAGCGACATTACACAATAAGCACTCGGGATCTTATAAGCTATACCCAACATGGTGAGATCATAAAAAGCCAGACATTTATCATCATGAGAAAGTAGTCAGGTATGTCTTTATCACTTTGAATTTGCGTAAGTTCTATTCATATGACACTGCCTGATAACACACACTGAGGCACGTTTTTTGTGTTTACCTTTGAGCCTTTTTAGCCATCCCTGATTCATGTTTACCTTTTGCAAACCCCTTTGAGCCTTTATCCCTTGTTTGTTTTTTTTTAAAAACCTGCATATATTACCCCTTGGCCAAAAAAAAAATTCCCTTTTACCCGTGCTCGGCATAAACGTGGTGAATGTAGAAATTGTGCAAAATTCTAAGTTTAGGGTGGTGATACAAAAAGGGCAAGTGTGAAAGAAAAAAAAGAGAAGAGAAAAAAAAAAGAAAGAGGAGAAAAGAAAAAAAAAGGATTTTTTAGAACTCACCAAAACACACTTGTCCTGATTTAATGACTTGGTTACATTTGAAACTCTCGAATTAGTAAGTGAAGTCGAGAGTCAATGTTAAACCCCATCGTACTAACATGAGCACAATGAAAAAAAAAAGAGACAACGTGGTTGCCGAGCACCCAAAACCTTTGTGTATCCGTTTCCTTGTTTACCCCACCTGTCCTAAGCCCCGTTTCAACCCGAAGACCTCAAAAAGTGTGTGCAAAGTGTTTGTGTATGAAAGTAGAATTTGTTCAAATTTAAAAGTTGATATTGCATATTGTGATTTGTGAGTGAAGTGTTTTTAACCATGAGAGACTTGGCGAGAAGTGTGAAAAAGCTTACAGGTGAAGGAGATTTTTAACGTGGAAGTGGAGCGGAAAATTCGGGGAGTAAAAGCTAGCATGATTGACCGGAATGGTGGAAGTCGAGTTGTGAAAAACACGATTGTATTGTGGAAGCATAAATTTAGGGGTGACCTTGGTTTGATGTCTCAGGCATTGCTTGAGGACAAGCAACGAGCTAAGTTTGGGGTTGTGATCGGTCACCAATTTGTATGGTGTTTTCATCAATCTCCCGGCATAAATCTCGTCAATTCGGTAACACAATGGCCCGTCTTTTATAGTTTTCGTTCTTATTTTGAAAGTTTCGTTTAAGTTGTGTGTTTTGTTTTGATGCTAAGAACTCATGTTTTTTAAGATGCTTTGATGCTTGTTTTTTTGGTAGTGATTGTGTTTCAGGTTTATGCGTTTAAGTCCATAAGAAGAATGCAGGGCTGAACAAAGATGAATCGAAGAAAAAATGAAGATTTCGTGCATAAAGTGGCCTGACACGGGTACCAGTGTCACAGGACACGGCCAGTGTCAGGAAGCAGGAGAAGAAACAAAAGAATGGAGAAATCAGTGGTCTGACACGGGTGCTTGTGTCACAGGACACGGCCCGTGTCAGGAAGCCTGGGAAGAAAAATAACTTTGGGCAGTGACAGAAGTCCAACACGGGTGCCCGTGTCACAGGACACGGCCCGTGTTGGCAGGCGCGAGCAATTTTTCCAATTTTCTATTTTTGAGGGCTCCGAGTTCATTAAGGGTAGAGTGGACTTTTCGCACGTTTTGAACTAGAAACAGCAGTAATAAAACCTAATTCTGAGAAGGATTGAGGCATCTTGGATCAAAGGAAGAAAAATTGAACGTAAAAGAGATTGGAGGCACTAGAGTTGGAGGCGAAGAAATCTTCAAGAGCAGCCGCGATTGAAGATCAATTCCGATTCATCTTATTGTAATGTCTTCATCTTTACTTTTTGTTATCTTGACAATTGCCATGAGTAGCTAAACTATTTACTTGTTAGGGTGATGTCCCTGGATCATGTGATGTAACGAATTATATTTACCGTTGTTTTCAGATTATATTTATGAAATTCAGTTTATGATTAAAAGTTCTTATTGCTTCAATATATTGGAAAGTATTTTTGTTGATTCACGGTTGAGGTTTGGTCTGACACACTACCTCAATGCCTTTTTAATCATTACGTTATAACTGATAATCACTTAGGAATAAGGATTTGATGCATAGCGATCAAATTACCCGAGCTATGTCTTTTTAGAATTGTGATATAAAATTATCTTGTTAAGGAATTAAAAGGTGGTTTTAATCTCATGAAGTTTTTCACTAAGGAATTAGGAAAAATCAACGTTCGGTATTAGTGATTGAGAATTTCATCAATTAATCTGTTACATGGAATTATTTCGTTACAGAGCGATTCATACATCGATCCTAACTCGTCTCCACATATTTTCATTAGTCAAGCTATTTTAACTCTTTCATTTTGCATAAGTTGTTATTTAAATTAAACATCAAAATCAAACAACCCGATGACTTTTTATTCGATTGCACTGCTCTGAAACATATAATTGCTACGCAGTCCGCGAGTTCGATACTTGGGAAATTTACTCTTTTATAACTACATCGGTGAAAATAGTACACTTGCTATTTTACAGATCATCTACTTATGAAGATGAGCTATGTCTATCTATTGTTTGAAAGATTTGATTTTTAGCTGGCTTGAATGAGGCCCAAGCTTGAGGCTTTTGATTGATTTATCATTTTGTTGAAAAATAACTCTACTGGGGAGAATTTAACTAAGGAGTTTTTGTGTTCTGTATGAAGCCCAGAATTGAGGCTGACTCTAGTTGGAGAGTGTTTATTTTATGGGTTTTATTTGGTGTTCTGTACAAAGCTCGGAATTGTGGCTGACTCTACTTAGGGAGACTCTATTTTGTGCCTTGTATGAAGCCCAAGGTTGTGGCTGACTGCTGAGGAAAACTGAATTTTTAAGACTATGGATGACTCTATTTGTGCCTTGTACAAAGCCCAAGGTTGTGGCTACTCTGGCTAGGGAAAACATTATTTTATGCCTTGTATAAAGCCCAAGGTTGTGGCGGACTCTTAAAGAAACTGAGTATGGAGGACTCTATGGGGAAAAGATTCTTGAGATTAGGAATCTTTGACACAGGAAGTATGGTTTATCTGCCTTGTACAAAGCCCAAGGTTGAGGCTACTTAATGATGAAGGACTCACTGGGGGAGTTTTATTATGCTGGAGGATGTATATATTAAAAGATTGAATTTTTTATGTTTTTGGAAGCTAACCCTTTCTAGGGGTTTTGACTATTTTTATCGACTGTGATTTGGAGGCTAACCCTTTCCAGGGGTTTTGGATTTAAAGGAGTGATTTTGGAGGCTAACCCTTTCCAGGGGTTTTTGTTAAAATGAAGGAATGATTTTGGAGGCTAACCCTTTCCAAGGGTTTTTGTTAAAATGAAGGAATGATTTTGGAGGCTTACCCTTTCCAGGGGTTTTTTAAGATGGCAGAAAGATTATCTAATTGAGACTTCTTGTTTTAAAGCCCAAGATTAAGGCTGACTCTTGCTGAGGATAAGCAAATATGGATCCTAGACTCTGCTAAGGAAGATTGATGAAGATAAGGGTGACAGAGACTGTCCATGTCTCTCTTTCCAAAAGGTGTGCTCAATATGAGATTGAGACAAACTTAGCTTGTTTAAAGTCTGGTTTAAAGTGAAAGAAGCTCACCAGGATAGGCTAAAAGGTAACTAAAGACCTGTTCCTATGTTTATAAGAAACCTGATGGGTCCTTGTATACAACCTCAAGAGGAAGCTGGAAATGCTTTTAAGAAGCCTATGGGTCCTTGTACAAAGCCCAAGAGGAGGCTAGTCGAGGATCATCGAGGGTCCTTGTTATAGCACAAGAGAAAGCTATGTGGTTTTGAACTTATTTTGGCCTTAAGCAAATGGGTAAGAGTTTTCACCGGGAATAATTCCTCTTTGGGTGGATGTATCCTAGTTTGGGTTCTAAGGTTTTTGCCAAGATGTTTCACCGGGAATAATTCATCTTTGGGGTTTGAACTACAGATCTCTAATTAGGAAAGAGCCTTCACCGGGAAGACATTCTCAATCCTAGGCCATAGTCCTATAATATATATATATATATATATATATATATATATGGTTTAACTGTCCTAAGGTTTACACTCAGACGTAATTCTAAACAATATATAAACAGTTTATATTTGACAGTAATTTAAATGAAGATTGTAAATCGAAAGCTATAAAGCCTAACCTGGATGGAGTGGAGGCCTTTGAGGATGTATGTACAAAGCCTTACCAGCAGTTGATTGATAACAGTTTGAATATTTATGATAAACAGTTAAAGGTTTTTGAAAACAGAAGAAGTGAAGATGGACATAGGTCACATAGGTATCTGAAGAGTTTCACCGGGAATAATGCCCTTCAAATACCAGAAGAATGTTTTGAAAACAGAAAGAAGATTTTGAAAATACAGTTTTGAAAACAAACTAAGAAGTGAAAAAGGTGTTGAGACTTACACTCTATTAGAGGCCCATGGTGAAAATGATTTACTGTTTATGAGAAACAGATGAGAAGATGCGAGGTTCTGTTGTTTGAAAACCTCGATCGTCTGTTTACTTTGAAGTTTGAAAACAGTTTGAATTTTGACGAAAGTCAACTTAATTATAGTTAAGATAATATCTATACCTAATTAAGACCTAAATGATTAGGATTTTACCACTAGAATATTTATGAGATATTAGGTCTTGAAATTTCAATGAAAACATGCATTAAAATATATTTAAAACACTTAAAATAACACTATTTTTTAACCTAATAAAAATATATAAAATAAATAATATTTTTTGTGATTTTTTTATTATTCATAAAATATATATATTAATTAACAAGTGTGTGAAAAATGAAATTAAAAAAGAATTAATTTATTAAGTGAATTAATTGTGAGAAGTTGTGAAGAAAATGAAGAGGAAAAGTGATAAAAATAATGTTTTGGCGTCACCATGGTTTGAACCCACGCCCTTGAAGCCAACAAACAAAACACACACCAACCAGCCAACGCGCGCATGGTGTTATAGAGGGGACTTCATTGCAATATGTGTGTTGTCTAGTGCATAGAGTGGACAAAAGAAAATAAAATCAAAAGGTCTGAGGCGAGGGGGATTCGAACCCCAGACCTTGGGTATGAAGAGACTTTGGACGCGCGTTGTAACCGTTGAGCCATTACGATGAATTCGTAAATAACACAACTACCACTAAATTTATTTTAAACTTAAACCTAAGAATTCAAAAAAATGGCGCCACCACCATTATCATCTTCAACCTCTAGCTCCTCCATCTTGGATTTCTGAACTCTCTCATCTCTCAACCATTTTAAATGATTCAAACATCAAACTTGCTCGTTTTCAAACGAGGAACATGATCATGATCTCAGAATTTATTTATTCTAAGTGTACTTAAAGAATTTCAGTATGAACACGAAGAACACATAAACCCTAAATTTAAAATTAAATGATGCACAAGATGAATAAATGAATGATGATAGAGGGTTTTTAATCCTCAGATGATGATGAACAAACTGGTATCGAGATATATTGAAAAGAGTACTTAAATTAGGGTGTTGGAGCTTGAAAAAATACCTCTGAAAATGGAGTTCGTGAGCTTGATGGAGAACGTCTGGGCTCGTATGAACGATCCAAAAAGCTTCCTTGGGACTCAATGATGCTAACTGAATGTTTATTATGGCTCAAATACCTCTGAATTGTTCTACCCGACCCCTTCAATTTGAGCTCCAAGTGAACATGGAGGATGATGAATCTGCAGTTACAGATGAGCTGCGACCATCTGGATAGCTTCACCACACCCTAAGGAACGTGTTTGAACACTTAGATTCGCTTGACACCTTCTGAATTACTCCATGGACCTCCAACTGCATAAGCTCCAAAATGAGAGCAACAATGGTGTTCCTCCACTTACAGAAGTGATCCAGGTGCTTGGATCACCTCAAATGAACCCCTTTGAGATGTTAGAATGCTTACTTTTCAAAGAAGAGCTCTGGTTTGAAGAAAGTGATTCTTCTTGCCAAAGAACTTTGAAAAACCATAAGCATGAGGGAGAGAAAGAGAAAGCAAGAATTGGAGTTGCTTTGGTGTGTCTAATACTGAGGAATGCACTTGTATTTATAGGCAAATGGATGCAGAGCAATTGGATGTAGTGAGCTTGCTTAATGAGGTTAACTTGGTACCTTAAGCATGAAGAAATTTCAAAGAATATCCAAGTGTGATCATCCCTATCCATTGATTCCATCTGATCTTAGGGGACATTTCTGATGCAGAATGGGCTCTAATTGGTTGGTGGGAAGATTCCTTTGATGATTCATCAATTTGCCATAAATTCCCAAATGTAATCATTACATAATCACATGTTCTTGTTTTGTGAATCTTCTTCAATCTTCATGCTATGGTGAAAGTGAATGCATGGCATATTTGCAGATGTGTTATGGGCCGTGTAGCATCCATAAGTGAGGCTATATGCACAAAATTGCAAAGTTCCAAAATGATGCATGACCTATAATTTTACTTCATGAGGCCAACTTTGAACAAGCATAACTCCTAGCTCAAAATGAATTTGGAGAAGGTTGAGCATAATTTGGAAAGCCCTAAACATCTACTTCAAATCATTAGTTTGGGGTTTCTTCAGAATCCTTTGGGAAATTTGTAGAAAATGAGGCCAAAGTTGGAAGAAAACTAGGTCAAAACACTTAGAAAATTTTCTAAGTTTTTATGACCTAAAACTTCAAAATTCCCAAATCTCATAAATGATTGATTTCTTGAAAAAAGTTGCTATGTAAGATGTTGTTTTATTTTGCAAGACCTACAACTTTCATGTTGGAAGTTTTTTGAGTTGTGTAGGTGAAATTTTGAGTTCCCACAATGCCCTTAAAAACCCTAATTCCCGACTTTTTGATCCTTGGTGAATTTTCTTGAATTTCTTTGGTCAAATGACTTTAATAATCATATATTGATGATATTGATCCTTAAAAGTCATGGTTTGACCAAAAACCTTAAAAGTCAAAGGTGGTCCTGTACAGTTGACTTTTTCAGATGAAGTAGGATTTTGGACTTTTATTATGAATCAAGCTCTCTTTCTCAAATGAATAGTATGAATGGATTATATTGAAGTAATGGAAGTTCTTGAACCATGTTTTGAGTTTTGGGTTCATGTCCTGATAAAAAGTCAACTATCCAGGTGAACTAGGTCAAAAACCCTAATTGTCGACCAGATGAAATTGATGATTGTGGTTCTTGAATTGAGGTGTAATGCCCAATGGATGTTGTTATATGGATCATTTGAGGATGATTGAAGCCTTTGAGTGATGCCCTTGAGCTTTTTAGGGTTTCCCAAATGTGATCCCTGATTTTAGTCCTTGATGGGCTCAAAACCCTAGACTGGTGAAGTAAGCAATCCTGAGTCCAGGTGATGGGTATCTAATCAATCATAGGTGAATAGAATGAAGCTTTTGAGTCCCATGGTTGTGTTATAAACCATCCCTTTTACTGATTGATCCTTTGCCTAAGTCTTTTGTTCCTAAACACCCCCGACTAAGTACCAGATGAATAAGTGACTGCTCTGAGTATCTGTTTTGACTTTGATGAAAAGTTTAAAGATATGACATCTCAGGGGCGGTCAAAATTAGGGTATGACAATAGCGTTACTTTTTGACCTAGAACGTTGAAAATCGCTCAATAATCGTTTTCCTCGAGGTTCAGGTTCAACTATTTATAGAGGTTTCTTCTTGCTTCTATCATATTGTGTGTCCTGGGTTCATATTAAACATGGGATTCATTTGCGTGTAGGTGAGGTGCATTTTTCTATGGTACTGTGGGGGCCTTCTTTGTAAATTTTTGGCCAAAAAGGGGGAGAAAAGTCTAGGTTTAATCCAAATAAATATGGAACTTGATTTTCCATTGCTGAACATGTCAAAGAGAAAGTTATGTCATCTGCTGAAGAGTGTGTCTTTGTGACTTGTAATCTGAGTTATGCACATAATTGTGACTTGTGTTCTGAGTTACCCGGAGGAGCATGTGGATACTTCTTAAGCTTCCTATTATGCTCTAGGTCGACTGGTGGGTGCTGATTAGGAAATGATTAGTAAATTCTCTTATGCCCCCAATTGGTCTTCTGTGATAAGAATTGGTGTATAGGTTAATGGGGAATGTTGGTTATCTTCTTACTCATGTACATCAAATGATCTCCAAACCTTCTTAGCACTATCAGTGGTGCAGTAGGTGTTAAGGTCTGTGCTATATTGGAACTCACTCAGAACTCTGAAGGAAGAAATCAATCTGAAGACTGTATTCTTTATGTATTGGATTGAAGATGAAGATGCCGAATGAGATGCTCTGACATCTTAACTGAAGACTGACTCCATCCAACTGATGAGGGATACTAGTAGATAGTGTTTGTTTGAAGTGTTGTAATTTGTAACTTAATTGTTTTAGCCAAAAAAAATCAAAGGGTAAAATTGTTAGCTATCTATTTTTAGAGTTAGTTTAATTTTTGTAAAAAAAATAATAGTGTCAATAATATAATATATATAAAGAACATGTACAACAAGAGTCCCATGATAACACGATTTTATATCGTATATTTAGCTTGAAATCCGTAGATATTTATAGCGTTTTCCGTTTATTATATTGATTTATTATGATATTATGCGAGTATTTGCTTTGTTTCAGGTTTTACACTCTTATTATGACTATTTGTGAAAAGGAGAGGAAATGGAGCTAAAATGACCACTATTTATGCCTAAAAGATGAAAAATGGGTGCTGAAGTAAAAAGGAGGTGCAAATAAGGCCCAAATGTGCTAAAGGAGACCCAAAGGCTCAATTGTGCGTGGCCCAAACCACACAAGCAAGTGGAGACGCACGTCTCCAACGTTCCATGCCACATCAGCCAGGGGAGACGCACGTCTCTAGTCCCCTATATTTTCTCCACTTGAGACGCACGTCTCAAGTCATTCAAAGGAGCTTCCCCAAAAAGCGGAGACGCACGTCTCCCAGTCCAAGTCAGCTGAGGTCCCTCTTTTCACACGTCCCAACTGCAGAAGCTCCCCTATAAATAGAAGCAGTCACTTAGTTCAAAACGTCTGATTTCCTGCTAACGAAATGCTGCCGAAATTGTTCTGCGCTTATTATTTTTCTTTCTGCTTTCATTTAAACAGTTTATTTTCTCACAACAATTTCTACACCGGAAATTGTTGTGAACATTTTATAAATATAGCCTTACGTTAGATTTATCGTTTTTATTTCCTTGTTTTAATTTCCGTGCGTTTAAATTCCGAAGAACGATCCAGCCAACCTGTGGTGGAAGTTCGGTACTTGAAGATTCAGTTGCAATTTATTTTATTCAGGTTTATTATTTACCGCATTTATTTATAGTTATTGCATGATATATTATATGCCAATTAACATGCCTTTTATTATAAGCCAAATTAATTTATGCATGCTTAACCGTATTAATATGTCTGGCTAATTTACTAAGATATCGGTATGTAAAGTAAGTTAACTGTGGGATCCGAAATAAATTGGCTTAAACTATGTTTTATTAATTATCACTTGTTTTTGGTTTGTATGTCTAATTTAATTAGTAAGTCTTAAAACCAATAGAGCGAAAGTTTGAGGGGTTAAGACGGTCAAAGGTTAAAATCAATAGAGCGAAAGTTTGAGATCTTTAACTGGATAGTAGACATAGGACATTAGTTTTAAGGATGGCGAAAGCGTATTAAAACTAATTAGGACTTATTTATTTTCAAAAAATGTTTTTACACCCGAGCGGGATGGCGAAAGCGTACGTTAGGGATATTAGCATGTTCCGAGTCAACAGAGCGAAAGTTTGAGATTAGGAGATTTAAATAGATAACAACTTCATAAAACTGGCATTTTATTAGTTAAGTTGTTTCCAAAAAGCTTTTCTAATATCTAATGGGATGGCGAAAGCGTACATTAAGAGTTAGGATAGTAATCTAAATCAACAGAGCGAAAGTTTGAGACGAGGATTTTTAACCAATTGAATTAGTAAAGATTTTTAATTGAATTATGCATTAGCCAATGGACCTTCGGATCACCTAAAGTTAAACGAAATACATACTGATATCTGTTTATTATTATACTTCTTTTTTTTTATTCACAAACACTCTCCCTTAGGAACAATCAAATTATTGGTAGCCTTAGCTTTACATAGTAACCTTAGATAACGGTAGATCGATTCATAGTCCCAGTGGATTCGATATCTTTTAAAACTACACGACACGACTGTGCACTTGCAGTCATCAGATTAATAGACACGTAAAGTCGCGATCAAGTTTTTGGCGCCGTTGCCGGGGACTATTTAAGTCGATATCGTAACTCACTGTTACACCGTAGAGACTAGGGCAATTCTTTCCTTACTTTCTGAACGATTGTATGCCAAATACTCGTTCACAAGGAGGAGATTTAATACAACGAATTAACGAGATCGAACGTTTCATTAACGTCAAACGTCGAGCTCGCAATCTTCCCGAAGTAGCACCAATTCCGATTAATCAGGAATTGACCTTTACTGATCAAATCAATCAAATTATCCCGAAGTTAGAGATGGCTGCTATTCGTCCTCTTAGAGACTATGTCGCTCCTTCACGCGCTGAACCGCACTCAACTATCGCACCACCTGCGATTGAGGCGGACAATTTCGAACTGAAACCTTCGTTGGTACAAGCTGTTCAATAGAATCAATTCTCTGGAAGCCCTACAGACGATCCCAACCTCCATTTATCTATGTTCGTGCAATATGCCGACACTGTCAAAGCTAACAACGTTAGTTCCGAAGCTATTCGATTACGTCTCTTTCCTTTCTCCTTGAGAGATAGAGCTAGAGCGTGGCTTCAATCCCTGCCTTCTAATTTCATAACTACATGGGACGAATTGAAGAGAGTATTTTTAGCGAGACACTTTCCGCCTAGCAAAACTGCTATGCTAAGAGGTCAAATCAACGGATTTACCCAGAAAGATAACGAATCACTCTTCGAAGCTTGGGAACGATATAAGGACATGCTTAGACTATGCCCTCATCATGGACTCGAACCATGGTTGATCATCCATACTTTTTATGGTGGTCTCCTTTATAACACTAAAATGACTATAGATGTCGCTGCTGGCGGAGCACTAATGGACAAACCCCATGATGAAGCATACAACCTCATAGAGAACATGGCACAAAACCATTACCAATGGGGTGGAGAACGAGCCGCTCTAGAGAAGACCCAAACCAAAGGAGGAATGTACGAAATAAGTGGTATAGACCGCGTTAACGCTAAAGTAGACGCTTTAACTCAAAAGATCGAAAACTTAACCATCACTCCTTCAGCCACCGCTGCTGCCGTAGCACCTAACTGCGAGATTTGTGGATTAACTGGACACGCAGTTGCCGAATGTCAACTCTTGACTGGAATCCCATCTGATCAAGTAAATTATGCTCAAGGAAACCCTTATTCTAACACGTACAACCCTGGATGGAAAAACCATCCGAACTTTTCATATAAAAACAACAACGCGTTGTACGCGCCTGGACAAGCATCTGCTGTGCCACTTGGCTTTCAAAAAGCGCCTGTAGCTGCTCAAAACGCCCCTAGGAAGTCGAATCTAGAAATCATGATGGAGAACTTTATAGCTTCCCAACAACAAACCAATAAGGACTTCCTAAATCAAAATATCCACAATAGCGAGCAACTAAAACAACTATCGAATAAAGTAGATGCCTTAGCTACGCATAACAAAATGTTAGAAACTCAAATTTCACAAGTAGCCCAACAACAAGCACCTACTGCTGCCCCTGCTGGCACGTTTCCTGCTCAACCACAACCTAATCCTAAAGGACATGCGAACGCAATAACACTACGAAGTGGAACGAACTACGATGGACCTATCGATCCTAGAACTCAAAACGCACCCATGTCCCAACAAGAGCCAAAGGAAACCCAAAAGACATCAACTGATGATCAAACTGCTAAGACTAATGAGATCAACAATGAAGTGGAACCTGAAAAAGAAAAATCTTACGTTCCACCGCCACCTTATAAGCCACCAATACCTTACCCTCGGAGATTAGCTAAATCAAAAACCGAAGCGCAATTTAAAAATTTTGTAGAACTTCTGAAACAATTAAACATAACCATACCGTTCACAGAAGCCATAACTGAAATGCCTTCGTACGCTAAATTCTTGAAATACATTCTATTGAACAAAAAGAAACTCGAGGATAACGAAACTGTAACACTTACCGCTGAATGTAGCGCTATCATCCAAAATAACATGCCTCCTAAACTGAAAGACCCTGGTAGCTTTTCTATACCTTGCGTAATAGGAAAGCCCATTATAGAGAAAGCCTTGTGCGAATTAGGAGCCAGTGTTAGCTTGATGCCTCTTTCAACCTGTAAGAAGTTAAATCTGGGTGAGCTTAAGGCAACGAGAATGTCTCTTCAACTAGCTGATCGATCAGTTAAATACCCTGTAGGAATGTTAGAAAATATCCCTGTTCGTGTAGGCCAATTCTACATCCCAATTGACTTCATCATAATGGATATCCAAGAAGATTCTAACATCCCGATCATATTAGGAAGACCATTCTTAGCAACCGCTGGTGCAATTATAGACGTAAAGCGAGGAAAGCTTACCTTCGAAGTAGGAGAAGAGAAAATAGAATTTATTCTTTCCCAATTCCTAAAGGCCCCATCTATAATTGACACATGCTGCTCTGCCGACATAATCGACGAGTGTGTTAATGAAATAAAATCCGAACCACATGAGGAAACCGAGATCCTAAGAATTCCTATACCGCCAATTTTTGAAGACGACAACTGGCGTGGGGAATATCAAGATAACCACCTGAGTGAATGTTTGGCATTAACTTCTGATCCTATACCTGGGCCTAAGAAACCTGCTATAGAACTTAAAACACTACCTACCGATCTTAGGTACGAATTCCTAGACAAAGAACATAACCGACCAGTTATAGTTAACACCGATTTAGGACAAACCGAGACTGAAAAATTACTTACCGTCCTAAGAAAATACCCGACCGCTTTAGGATATAACATATCAGATTTGAAAGGAATAAGTCCTTCCATTTGTATGCACCGCATTATGCTCGAAGACGATTGTAAAACCTCTAGGGAACATCAAAGGCAAATAAATCCAATTATGAGCGATGTGGTTAAAAAGGAAATCCAAAAACTGCTAGAAGCCGGAATAATATATCCAATATCCGATAGTAAATGGGTTAGTCCTATTCATGTCGAACCAAAAAAGGGGGGAGTTACTGTAATCACTAACGCAAAAGGCGAATCTGTAGCACAACATACACAAACTGGATGGAGAATGTGCATTGACTATAGGAAGCTAAACAAAGCCACCCGAAAAGACCATTTCCCGTTACCATTCATAGATCAGATGCTCGAACGCCTAGCTAAACACTCACATTTCTGTTATCTGGATGGATACTCCGGATTTTTCCAAATTCCTATCCACCCTGACGACCAAGAGAAGACCATGTTTACCTGTCCTTATGGTACATTCGCTTATAGACGAATGCCTTTTGGACTATGCAATGCACCCGCAACCTTCCAAAGATGCATGATGGCAATATTTGCCGACTTCCTGGATGGAATAATGGAGGTCTTTATGGACGACTTCTCTGTCTGTGGAGGAAGTTTCGAAACATGTTTAGAAAACCTTGAATCAGTACTTAAACGATGCGTAAGCGTTAACCTAGTCCTTAATTGGGAAAAATGCCATTTCATGGTTCGACAAGGAATTGTACTTGGACACATCGTATCCGATAGAGGGATCGAAGTGGATAAAGCTAAAATCGAAATTATCGAAAACCTTCAACCTCCCAAAACTGTTAGAGAAATAAGAAGTTTTCTAGGACACGCTGGTTTTTACCGACGTTTCATTAAGGATTTCTCTAAAATAACCAAACCCTTAACCGAATTACTGATGAAAGACGCTGAATTCATTTTTACCGATAAATGCACTGAAGCATTCCATACGCTAAAACAAGCATTAATCTCTGCGCCAATTATGCAACCTCCCAACTGGAACGAGCCTTTCGAAATAATGTGTGACGCAAGCGATTATGCTGTAGGAGCCGTTCTAGGGCAAAGAAAAGATAAGAAACTACATGTCATATACTATGCGAGTAGAACCCTAGACGAAGCTCAAATGAATTACGTCACAAAAGAAAAGGAATTATTAGTTGTCGTATTCGCGTTAGATAAGTTCCGTTCTTACCTGGTAGGAGCCAAAATAAACATATACACTGACCACGCCGCTATTAGGTACCTCTTAACCAAGAAGGATGCCAAACCGAGACTGTTAAGATGGATCTGGTTATTACAAAAGTTCGACCTAGAAATTAGAGATAAAATGGGAACTGAAAATTTCGTAGCAGATCACCTCTCTCGATTGGAAAATCTGAAACCCGAACAAGTACCAATTGACGATGATTTCCCTTATGAAAGACTCATCGCTCAGTTAGAAGCTAACGAATTAGAACCATATCATCCAATCACTGAAACTAATAACTTCGCAGAAGTAGCTTTAGTCCGCTCTTACACACCTTGGTATGCAGACTTCGTAAACTACCTAGCTGCTGGTGTACTTCCTCCTGATCTAAGTTACCAACAAAAGAAGAAATTTTTCCATGACCTAAAACATTACTATTGGGACGACCCGCTCCTTTTCAAAAGAGGCCCCGATGGAATCTTTAGACGTTGTGTACCCGAGGAAGAAATAGGAAGCATAATAACACACTGTCATTCTGCACCGTGTGGAGGACACCATAGCACATCTAGAACCTGCGCCGAAATCCTTCAATCTGGACTCTTCTGGCCCAACCTGTGGAAAGACGTTTATTTTGCTGTATTAAACTGTGATAGATGCCAACGAACCGGAAATATCTCGAGACGTGACGAAATGCCTCAAAAGGGCATTCTAGAAGTAGAAATATTTGACGTCTGGGGGATAGACTTTATGGGTCCGTTTCCATCATCATTCGGAAACCAATATATACTCGTAGTTGTCGATTACGTTTCGAAATGGATAGAAGCTATCGCTTCTCCTACAAACGATACACGAGTAGTTATCAAACTCTTCAAAAACGTCATCTTTCCTAGGTTCGGTGTGCCAAGACTGGTAATTAGCGATGGTGGGTCTCATTTCATTTCAAGAATCCTTGAGAAACTCCTTCGAAAATATGGAGTAAATCATCGAATAGGTACACCATACCATCCTCAAACAAGCGGACAAGTAGAAGTATCTAACCACGAAATAAAACAAATATTGGAGAAAACTGTTGCTATATCTAGAAAGGATTGGTCAACCAAGTTAAATGAAGCTTTATGGCTTATAGAACAGCTTTCAAAACTCCAATTGGAACTACCTCATTCAAACTCGTTTATGGAAAATCATGCCACCTCCCGGTAGAATTAGAACATAAAGCCTATCGGGCCATTAAAAATTTAAATCTAAACTACACCGCCGCTGGTGAGAAACGACTTCTAGACATAAACGAATTAGACGAACTTAGACAAGACGCTTACGAGAACGCCAAAATTTATAAAGAGAGAACGAAAAAATGGCATGACAAGCGTATATCTAGGAAAAATTTTAACATAGGCGATAAAGTACTTCTATTTAATTCTAGATTAAAATTATTTCATGGGAAGTTACGATCTAGATGGTCGGGCCCTTTCGAAATTACTAACATATTTCCGAGTGAAGCGATAGAAGTCAAAGGAGAAACCGTCAAACCATTTGTCGTAAATGGCCAACGTCTTAAGTTTTACCATCATCTCGAACACGATGAAAATATCCAAATTTTTAAACTTGACGAGTTGCCTGCTCATTCGAAAAAATAGTTTTCTATTTTTAATCGTCGAGCTTACGACATAAAACAAAGCGCTTGGTGGGAGACAACCCACATTTATTTATTTTTTATTATATTTTTTATTTTTATTTTTAACTTTTTATTTTTATTTAAATAATCTATTTTATTTTGAATTATTTTAATTTTAATTTTAATTATTTTTATGTTTTTCCTACATTTTATAATAATAACTATAATTATAACCGCTATCTTTAAATCGCAAAAATATTTCCTTTTTATAATTATATCTATTATTATAACTTGTTACTTTTTTATTTTATTTTTCTCTTTATTTTCCTTTTTAAACAACACTAGCCTAGTTCTAACTTAATCTTAATATTTTCAACTTATAGGTTTTCTTAACTACTAACTAATCAAGATGCAAGAAGTTGACAATATGGAAGTTGTGTTTTGTGGTAGAGGACAAGAAGCGAGATATGCTAAGCTGGCCGAAAGGCAAATGGATTTGACTTGCTATCCTCACCAGCCGACTATGGAAAGACTTAGCATCGAAGAGAGCGTCATGCACTTGCTGAACCAAATCGGTTGGACCGGTTCTCACCTGTTCCGCAAGATTAGTACTTACCGAAAGCTCACTCTGGAATTCTTGAGCTCCTTGACTTATCTTCCTAACTATGGACAAGGGCTGAGGAAAGGAGTTATCCTCTTTCGACTCTTTGGTTTGGAATATAACTTTTGCATCCGAGATTTTGCTGAAATGTTAGAATTACCTCATGGATCAGATGCATACACCAAAGTAGCTGAAGACAGTCTTGCTTATTGGGAATTGGAGAGATTTTGAGGCAAGATCACTGGAAACGATAACCCTGAAGAGAACGAGTTTCAATCTGAGAACATCCATAACCCTGCCTTCAGATACTTGCATAAGATCATCGCTTACATTTTCGGTAAACCCGATAATATTACTGAGGTCTCTAGAGAAGAGTTATTCATCATGTTCTGCACCTCTCAGAATCGTCCGGTCAACGCCATCGCATTCATGCTAACAAACTTCGAACGCATCACGCAAGACGAAGTTTCACCTATTAGGATCGGCGGATTTGTCACTATGATTGCTAATGCTATAGGACTGAGAATACCTCTACTTAGATTGACACCTCTTGGTTCTCACAACTCAATGGACATTCGCTTCTGCTTTAATCGAGGTATCATTGGTAACCTTGGACCTGATCAGTTTGATTTACTCATTGATAATAAAGTATTAGATCAGTTCACCTTACCGAGCCCAAGGACGAGTGTGCACAACCCTGCTAACTGGCTTTACTATGGTCAGATTCCTGAGAGAGAAGCCTCACCTGAAACCCCACAAGCTTATGAACATTTTGATGAAGAAATGCACGAAACGGAATCTGAGCCTGACACTCCTCCTGGATACTATGACCAAGGAAATATACCTGAAGATTACCTTGAACCTGAATACGAACCTATGCCTGAGGATGATCGTGTGCCTGAATATGAACCTCCTCCTGAAGATGAACCCATTCCTGAGTATGAGCCTGAGACTCCTACTGGAGAATATACCGAAGATATGACTGATGTCGAGCTTAAGCCACAACAACCTACTGCATCCACCGAATCAGTGAACCAAAGAATGCCTAATCAAAACACACATGAGCAAGCCATCAATGCACTGCAACAAGATGTACAACATGTGCGCAACGAGCTACACACTTTGCAAATGCACTTCTTCTATTTCATCGACACCGTCAATGCTCAATTCGACGAAGTTTTCAAACACATTTATTCTAATGTGCACAACAATAGACGTGGCTAGATGTTACCGCTTAGATTATTAGATTTTATTTCTAGTTTTAGCAATTTCTAATTCCTAGTTTAGAATTTAATTTTCGGTATTTTTGCATTCTGTTTTTGTCAACATTCAGTACCAGTTTTTAATTCGAAATGCAATATTTTATTCTTTACTGCTACTGTGTTATATTATTCTGCTGTCTGACTGCTATATATTTATGAATACATATAACTCACTCAGTCTGGTATTTTGCTGTTTATAGTAACATCACTTATTCAAAACTGGTCCACACCCATGCATGCGTGACAGCCACCTGCCTAAGCTAGGAGATGCACGTCTCCAATTATGTGGGACCAGAACCCTGCACGCAAAGGACAGGAGACGCCCGTCTCCATGCCCTGTCCCCCAGCAGACTGACTGCCTGAGACGCGTGTCTCCCAAGGCCAGCAGTCTGCGTTTGACCACGCAGAAGAAGCATTTTACTCCATTTTGAATTTTGAATTTGAATTTCAAAATTCATCATTCAATCTTCTTCATTCTCCCCGTTATTTCTTCCATTTAAACACCATTAACCTCATTCATCCTCCATCATTCACCTCTTTAACTCTACATCATTTCCCATTTCTCCATTCCATTCAAACTTCAAACACCACCATAATTCCATTTTAATTCTACATTAACCACACCATTTTCAAACCTCACTATAAAACCACACCACCACCACTCTTCTTCTTCACAACCTCCAAACCATTTTCTACTCCTCTACTCTCCATACAATTTTTTCTTTTCAAACACATCATGCCTCCACGTTCAATCATCCGTAGTGTGCCTCCAGAGAGGCCACCTCCTAACCTTGCAAATATTATCTTTCGAGAGGATGACAATGATGCTCAAAGAACAAAATACCTTGCTTTCTATGAACGTTCGGTTGTTCCTATAAAATTTGTGAACATCGAATGTCTAGAAACTCTGGGTCTCATAGATGGTGTCACCCGTTTACTCACTAAATCTAGCCTACACCATCTTTGTACCGAACCCGTACCAACTTATGAGCCGCTCGTCTTAGAGTTCTTGAGCTCTTTCAACTACAACACTACTTCTGATCAACCGCTCTTAACCGGTAACATCCAATTTCGGATGTTCAACCGTGAATTTACTCTGGATCAAGAAGCAGTGGCTACGTACTTGCATTTTAATAATGAACCAAATGCTCTCCGCACAATCTTTCAAGAACTAAATGGCCGATCTTGGGAAGAACTTGCTTTCGAATTTTGGTTTAATCTCACTGGCGAAATTCCTACCGGTTAGAGGTCTCTTCATGCTTCTCAAATTCAAAACCCCGCTATACGTTATTTTCAACGTGTTTTGGGGCACACTACTTTTGCAAGATCCAACAACCACAAGGTAAACCAAAATGAATTATTTTTCTTATATTGTGCGCTTAACAATATCCGTTTCAATGCCGCACCTTTTATGCTCCAACACATCCAAGGCTGCATCAACGCCCCCGCTACAAACCCCTTCCTGTTTGGCGGAATTATTACCTCCTTGGCCTGTGCCTTAGGTCTTGGTGATGACCTCATCTCCCTCTCTCATCTCATGATGCCTGCTCAATCACTCGATCTCACCTATTGTCGTGACTCTCATTTGGTTTCACCCCGCCATGATGGCCGCTACACTTTGGTCGTCAACAAAGTTCTGATTCCTTATGTCATCCTGCCATGCCCAGAGCAAATCAACATCCGTTATGTTTAGCGTTGGAGGCTCATTAATGACAATCCTCAAGAAAACCAACCTGAACATCCTAATGAACCTGTGGATGCAATGGAAGAAGAACTCAACCAAGAACAAGCTGATGTCAACCAACCTCCTCAAAACAACCCTCCGCCTATCACTCTTGATGCCATGTATGCTGCTATTCAACTCCAAGATCAACTCTTTCAAGCTATGCAGACAAATCAAAGTGAAACACTAAGGCTCATTCGAGAGATGCAACAAGAGCACTGTGACTATGCTATTAGGAACGAAGGTCAATACACTGAAATTGCTACACAATTGCATGATCTTAACATTCGTGTAAATGGATCTCCTACTGATAGACGTTGTCGTGTTCGTACAAGAGGCACAAGCATTTCTCGCAACCGCAACACTGAGGAGTAGTTCACATGCATTGAGGACACTGCATCATTTAAGTCTGGGGGAGTCGTATTACTTGCTTTATCTTTATTTTTATTTCCTTTTAGTTTATTTCCCTCCCTTTCAGTTTTATTTCCCTTCCTTGTAATGTTTTTCTAATTCAATAAAGAATATTTATGGAATTTCAAGTCTTATATGTATAATTCCGTAGTCATTACAATTTCTTCCATTTTCTTGAGCCATAACAAAAATTTTACTCCAAAACGATAAATGCACAACCCCACACGTTCGAGAAATACGAAGCTACTCAAACACTCAACGCATAGAAATTGATAAAGATTCAAGCCAATACCCTTATTGTCCCAACACTCTAAAACCCCAAGTATGCGTAACCGATTTGAATACCCTTTATACCGAAACCATCGACTTTAATTTTTGAAGTAACCATTAGTAGTTTATTCTAGCAGTCGGCACCGTCTTAGATACCAACTACGCAGAGAGTCGATGAATATAAGTGTATAATCCTCATAATAATAATTATGTGCTTAACCGCTAAAAGAAATGTGCCTACAAAGTAAGGTGATCCTCACAAGATCATTTAACCTAACGGTCACAAATCTCAAATACAAAGGATTTAAAAACTCATCGTTGATTGGTTCAGAAGATATCTGGTACTGAACTTGGTAGGAAGGACTGTTGTCCGATTCCCCACAATCTACAAATGAGCGCCAAGGAGTATACCACATAAATGTGCCAGAACTCCATGAGAAGGATCATAGTCACTAACCGACTACTCTGCTATGTGCGTGTCAAGATAAAGGGCTTAATGTGATTGCGCGCGAATGAAAAGGGTAAAACAAGATGACGAGTCAAGGTGATGCTATAATAGCATGATTCGGATTGGTATGCATGCTGGGAGTTGTCTAGTGTCGCTACTATAAGCTTATTGCTAGGATCTGCAACATTATTTTCAAACAAAAACACTATGTAGCTGAGTATGACCGAACGACGTGGTGGAAGCGTATTTCATTTCGCTGTCCTCCTATCTTTATCTTGTTATTTTGCTTGAGGACAAGCAAAGGTTCAAGTCTGGGGGAATTTGATAACACGATTTTATATCGTATATTTAGCTTGAAATCCGTAGATATTTATAGCGTTTTCCGTTTATTATATTGATTTATTATGATATTATGCGAGTATTTGCTTTGTTTCAGGTTTTACACTCTTATTATGACTATTTGTGAAAAGGAAAGGAAATGGAGCTAAAATGACCATTATTTATGCCTAAAAGATGAAAAATGGGTGCTGAAGTAAAAAGGAGGTGCAAATAAGGCCCAAATGTGCTAAAGGAGACCCAAAGGCTCAATTGTGCGTGGCCCAAACCACACAAGCAAGTGGAGACGCACGTCTCCAACGTTCCATGCCACGTCAGCCAGGGGAGACGCACGTCTCTAGTCCCCTATATTTTCTCCACTTGAGACGCACGTCTCAAGTCATTCAAAGGAGCTTCCCCAAAAAGCGGAGACGCACGTCTCCCAGTCCAAGTCAGCTGAGGTCCCTCTTTTCACGCGTCCCAACTGCAGAAGCTCCCCTATAAATAGAAGCAGTCACTTCAGTTCAAAACGTCCGATTTCCTGCTAACGAAGTGCTGCCGAAATTGTTCCGCGCTTATTATTTTTCTTCCTGCTTTCATTTAAACAGTTTATTTTCTCACAACAATTTCTACACCGGAAATTGTTGTGAACCTTTTATAAATCTAGCCTTACGTTAGATTTATCGCTTTTATTTCCTTGTTTTAATTTCCGTCCGTTTAAATTCCGAAGAACGATCCAGCCAACCTGTGGTGGAAGTTCGGTACTTGAAGATTCAGTTGCAATTTATTTTATTCAGGTTTATTATTTACCGCATTTATTTATAGTTATTGCATGATATATTATATGCCAATTAACATGCCTTTTATTATAAGCCAAATTAATTTATGCATGCTTAACCGTATTAATATGTCTGGCTAATTTACTAAGATATCGGTATGTAAAGTAAGTTAACTGTGGGATCCGAAATAAATTGGCTTAAACTATGTTTTATTAATTATCACTTGTTTTTGGTTTGTATGTCTAATTTAATTAGTAAGTCTTAAAACCAATAGAGTGAAAGTTTGAGCGGTTAAGACGGTCAAAGGTTAAAATCAATCGAGCGAAAGTTTGAGATCTTTAACTGGATAGTAAACATAGGACATTAGTTTTAAGGATGGCGAAAGCGTATTAAAACTAATTAGGACTTATTTATTTTCAAAAAATATTTTTACACCCGAGCGGGATGGCGAAAGCGTACGTTAGGGATATTAGCATGTTCCGAGTCAACAGAGTGAAAGTTTGAGATTAGGAGATTTAAATAGATAACAACTTCATAAAACAGGCATTTTATTAGTTACGTTGTTTCCAAAAAGCTTTTCTAATATCTAATGGGATGGCGAAAGCGTACATTAAGAGTTAGGATAGTAATCTAAATCAACAGAGCGAAAGTTTGAGACGAGGATTTTTAACCAATTGAATTAGTAAAGATTTTTAATTGAATTATGCATTAGCCAATGGACCTTCGGATCACCTAAAGTTAAACGAAATACATACTGATATCTGTTTATTATTATACTTCTTTTTTTTATTCACAAACACTCTCCCTTAGGAACAATCAAATTATTTGTAGCCTTAGCTTTACATAGTAACCTTAGATAACGGTAGATCGATTCATAGTCCTTGTGGATTCGATATCTTTTAAAACTACACGACACGACTGTGCACTTGCAGTCATCAGATTAATAGACACGTAAAGTCGCGATCATCCCACAGGAATGCCAAGAACATGTTATGTTGAAGTAATTCAACATCTAGAATAACATGTCACATGGGATGCCACGATATCATGCCTAAGCTGAAGAGAAGAGTTTTAATTAAATATATGTGATTTAATTACTACAGAGTATTGCAGAATATTCAGGGATATAATGTAATCAATCAATCAATCATGGTGTGATTGGTGAAACAGGTTTGAAGAATCAATAAGAATATTCGAAGGATCAATCGGAAGAATCATGGCATAATATTCGAAGAATTTGAAGAATATATAATTTCTAAATATGAAGATATTTTAGGAAACTAAATGTTGAAGACCTTGCTTGTAGTAGAAGTAACTACATATGCATAACAGAAAATAAGCTGCGATTAGAAGCCCAAATTCAGTTCGGAATAGGTTATAAATAAAAGCATTGTAACCTAGGTTTTGTAAGCCAGCCGAGTATTGAAAATATTTAATCATTAAGGCTAGGTTAGGTGAACCTCACGGGTTGTGGGAAGGTCACCGTGTAGGTCTCGAAGCTTTTAAACAAGAGACATGTTGTTCACCTTGAAGCCCGTAGGCAAAAGGTGTATTGTTCTTGGTGGAAGCTTTTAAGTAACTCTAAGTTAGTGTTCTTAGTCAAGGGGGATTGGCTAGGTATTGTCATGGAAGTATGTCTTCTGAAGGTTAATTAGTACAGGTGAAAGATTTGAGAATTGAGGTAGGTTCCTCGTGTCTTAGATGGATCTGCTTTAGTAGAGATTGCATTGGGTAGAGATTAAGTGAGAAGTTGTAGACGCGGAGTTTAGCTTCGAATTAATACTACTGATAGTGGATATTGTTCCTGGCTTGGTATGCCCCCAGATGTAGGAGAGGTTGCTCCGAACTGGGTAAACAATTACTTGTGTTCTTTATGTTTCAACACTGCATAATTTTGTGTATATATCTTGGGCTTCATACAAGACACAAATAATTCAAAGTCCATCCCCTCTGAGTCAGCCTCAATTCTAGGCTTAGTACAAAACACATACAAATCTCCCAGTAAAACATAATCCCCAGTGGAGACATCTTCAACGGAGTTAGTTTCAAACTTACATTTAAGCCTTAATCTTGGGTCTTGTACAAGATAGTCAAAATTCAGATCTTCTATACAGAAGTAAGACATGATTCATCTCTATAGAAGAGATATTCCTTCTATTACACCACATTCATAAATACAAATATTATCAATCATTTCTCATTTAGGTGATGTAAGTGGCATGCTCTGTTGATACACAAATCCAAACTTGTTCTCATTCCCTTATGATTACTTCTTTTCCTGTACAAAGACGCAAGTGGCATACTTGGAATACTCCAAGTAAGGTTCCTCCTCCCTTACTGTGAAAAGAATACCTATTTTTCCTCAAAAATGTTTGTTGTGGAACATGTGAGATATCTCTCTATTAAGATGACGACTTGTCTCTTTTCTCGTACACAAAGATTAATTTACGCTTCAATCTTGGGCTTTGAACAAGACATGAATTTCAATCCAATTCCCTATTAGTTCCCCAAACTACACAAAGCTCTAACTTCCATTAGGGATATGCAGAAATGAGATTCACAAGGAATCTTTGCGAGCGAACAAAAAACCAAAAACAACCAGTTTCACTGTTTTCTTTCAATTCTCTCTCCTGTCATAAAGGAGAAACTTTCAAGGTAACCAAATAGCAAACAACCCAAAACACAAGCATAAACAGTAAAGGGTTCCTGTAGAGTACTACGGATACTTAGGGTGCTAATACCTTTCCTCTGTATAACCAACCTCTCGGACCCTAGATCTCTATTAGGTGATATCTCCACACCTTGACACACACCCAGGGCTAGTTTAGATTTTTTCCCTTCATTTGTTTGTTAGGATAAATTAAAAGTCCTGTTGTAATCGCAAAAAGTGGTGGCACCAAAAAAACACGCATATAGAAAAATGGTGACTCTGTTGGGGACAAGTAATAACCTGGGTTCAGAATGTTGAACAAGTTGACTCGTACTGGTCTAACCCATGGGGAATTAGGGATCACAATCCCCCCTCAAAAATGAGAGGTTTTGCCTACTTTGCTGTTTATATCATATCATTTGTTTGCTGCATTTCTACTTGTTTACTTTTATGGGTTTGTATCGGGAAAGGGCTTGATTCCCCCTTGTGGTGAGAAATCCTACACTCGGATTTGAGTGAACTTTAAGATAGGTGGCAACAATATTCAGTATAACTTATAAGGGGTGATTCCCGAACAAGTTCGACTTGAATAATTTAGACTTTGCTTATAGGAAGTTGAATTCCGACCAAGCTAACTTAAGAGCTCTGCCACTCAGTGGGTATCCTTTTTGGAACTTACTGAGGACCATAGTAACATTCAAACCCCACTTTGAACTCTTAAGGCATAGAGAAGTAATAGCGAAAGTAATTGTCACGCAGAGACTACATTCATATGAGGTTCTCTTAAAGATATAATTAACTCGTATGAGTAATCGACGACATTAAGAATATCCTAAACTTGGACTAAATAATTCTGATACCCCTATAACCCGTTCTACAGGTACAAAAATCAAAATCCTTAGTTTATCACCCTTGGGCGAGGTTAGAGACATGACTCCATGACACTCAACACCACTTCAACCCCATGTTTTCAAAAATGTGTGTGCATTCATACATTCATGCATAAAAAAAGCGTTGTGTGAAAAAGAGAAAGGATTAAAGATGTACACCATGGATTACGGAAGAAGGAGGACTAAGAGATACACCTTCAAGATTCCCAAGGTAGAGGAATTGGAAAAGCTAGGAGAACTAGTGGTCAACCCTCAGGATTTCAAGGAGAAGGTCGGAAAGCTTCTGCGTATTCTCAAAACTAGCATAATGGATGGGATCCTTCCTACACTTACTGAGTTTTATGACCCTGTATACCACTGCTTCACCTTCCCAGACTATCAACTCATGCCTACATTGGAGGAATACTTTCGCCTGGTTGGGATACTCACTTACGCTTAGGATCTGTACTCTGGTTTGGAAAAGGATCCCGAGGATATAACCATTGCAGCAACTACTTGAATGTAGTGGACGTCAGGACTCATATGACAAGTAGGGGAGGAATCCAAGGTTTACCCGCCAAGTTTTTAATAGACCAAGCTCGGTACTTTGTGCGCATCTAAGATATGAGTGCTTTTGAGGATATCTTAGCCTTGCTTATCTACGGACTATTTCTGTTCCCTAAAATTGACAATTTCGTTGACATCAATGCAATCAAGATCTTCTTGATTGGAAACCCAGTTCCTACCTTACTTGCAGATACTTACCACTCTATACATTTAAGGAACCTATATCAAGGAGGAATGATCACCTTCTGTATACCATTGTTATACAAATGGTTCGTCTCACACTTGCCTAAGTATGGCACTTTCTGGGACCTAAAGGATGGTGTAACACCCCGATTTACCCCATATAATATTACTAAAATCAAAGTATAAAAATCATCATTTCAAATAATTCTTTGAAACCAGGATGTCACATTTACTTCATAACACAAAAACAATTGGTCATAATCATAATAGATACATAACATGTATAAACGAATGAACCATTCAAACGATATAGTCTTCAAATGAAATACTACCTCTGTTCCTTTTTATAAGAGACAACTCACTTTTAGGTTCGTTGAATAATCAATGTATCTAGTCTATAAACAGACCAAATACATTGGTTATTCAATGAACCTAAAAAGTGATTTGTC
Source organism: Vicia villosa (assembly GCF_029867415.1). Lineage (NCBI taxonomy): Eukaryota > Viridiplantae > Streptophyta > Magnoliopsida > Fabales > Fabaceae > Vicia > Vicia villosa. Next base: position 1,878,128 of record NW_026704981.1, on the reverse strand, counting down.
TCTTATAAAAAGGAATGGAGGAAATAACTTTCAAGTACGCAGTAGAATTCAACATATTCAATCTTAGAAATGCCATGGTATCTTAATCTGACAAAATCATCTTCAAGCTGTAAACATACTTCAATAAGCAATTAAAATTCAACAAATAAACAAATAGTAAAACGATAGCGTTCATCCCTCCTGAGTGTTACGTATCAGAGCGAAGACACCAACTCAACTATTGAAGGGGTAATATTCAAACAGAAGGGGTGAGGTATCTTACAGTATAAAGGAATGCATGATAAATAATATAGGAGACATAGATCATACATAATTTCACCACTTCATACAATATTATCATCGTTCATCACCAAACAAACATCGTTAATCATTAACAACAAATAATTCATCAATCATACCATAACCATGATAATGAATTGCAACCGATAGGGAAACATGGGAGTTAGTTGGCTGTAGTTGAGACACGTTTTTCAGGTGGACGATATGGATTCATTCGAGATGGTTAACCACTTTTTTCACCGTTAGAGGGAGGTCATTCAGAACCCGCAGGCTCTAGTCCAGAACCGGTGGAAGTTCCCCATGCCGATCCCCCTGAGGGACTTCGAAGTGCTATTCATTGATTCTTGAGCAAGTTCGGGAATATTGTGAGAAGGGGAAAGGGCGGCTTTCCGTTCACTTTCCGGAAATGGAATAAATCTATTCCAGTGTCGCAGAGAACATTATGTCCCGCGATCTGAAAATATATGCGGAGATTTATATTGAAACCCTCCGCGGATGGGTGGAGGAGATAAAGGAGAACCCTAATCCCCTAAAATCCCTCATTAGGGAACACCTGTAAGATGAGTCTGCCGCTTTCTTTCATAACAGAGCCGACGGCTGGCATAGAAGTCTCCCGCATGCAAGGAGATGCATTTCTGGTACAGGTAGTACTGGACAAGCTCTTAGGGAATAATATCTTTCTTATTTCTTCCTTTTTTCCCATGACGACTAGGAACGGGCAAATAAAAAATTTCACTTCGAATTTCGGACCTCAACATCCTGCTGCCCATGGTGTTTCACGATCAGTATTGGAAATGAACGGAGAAGTGGTGGAACGTGCGGAACCACATATTGGATCACTCCAGTGCGGCACGAAGCCGCTGACACCGAGTCGGCTCCTATGCCGCTAGCTATGCCCTGCTTGGTCCCCCGGCACGGTGGACGTCCCGTAGCGCGTCACGAGCACCGGGCTAAGGGGCGGTTGAGCAACTCAAGCGAACCGCCCTACCTTACTACAACATAAGAACAAAAGGGAGAAGGTTATGAAGGTGGTCTCGTTATCCACACCTCCAGTCAGATGAATGAAGGACCTACCGACCCGGGTTTTCATGAGCGTTGGCGGGTCCTGAAGTGCCTGTCAAGGGCGCTAGCGCATACACCAGGGTGATCATCACCACCTGCACCTCACATCTCGGCAAAGCGGAACGTGTAACCCTCCTGCTGTCTCATTCAACTACATTTGTTCCTATAATCTATAGCCTAACAGAACGCAGCAGCGAGGGACAACCCGCCCATACAGCCAGCGGGGAGGATGGCACTACTGGCAAAGACCGTCCGGCGAAAACGCCGCAGGCGCGAAGCGTGGTAGGCCTGTGCCGGGGGCGCAAGCATAGGTAGGAAAGGGAGCCAGGACGGTGGAAGAGCCAGGGGGCCGGGTCATTTGACGGAAATGGAAGGCTTTTCCCCTATTAGAGAAGGCCCTTTGAAGTTAAGGGGAAGTGCATTAATTCTTGGAAAAAGGGGGATCAAGCCTATCAAACAAAAAAATGAATGAAAGTAAATTCAATGAATAGATAGAGTCAACGGTACGACATACAACGCAGCCTACACGCGAATTAGCTTCCGAGGTCGAGCAGTCTCAATTTAACTACAGGATTTGCGAATGAATGCTGGGCTAGGCCACCTCGAATGGCGTGAGCAGCATGGGGGGAGACCCGCACGTACAGTTTTTAGGGGGATCTGGTCGAAAGACCGGCCGGCGCCCACCCGACTAGAGAGACTGAGAAATTAATAGAGTACAAAACTTATCTTCAAGCTTTACCTTATTCTGATCGTTTAGAGGGCAGTCGCGGAGTCACTGAATGGAGTCCTCCGTTTCTTTCAGATGTGCTGACCCGCAGCGAGGTAGAGATGACTAAGTGACATATTGAATATGGCGACGACAACAGCATGTCGTAGAAGGAGATAACAGGTGGAGCCAATGTTCCGCTAAGACTAACGTATCTATAACTCCATCCCCGAGCGATAGTCAAACGGAGGCGTGAATGCAAGATGCCAGCGGAATGATCGGCCGGACAGAGGCTAGGGCTGCTTCCTTCCCACCGCGTCCTTCCTTGTGTGTCGAAGATATAAAGCGAGTGCACCGGAAAAGAACAGGAACTGGGTTGATCTATTCTATAGCAGGCATCCGAAGCATAACTGCACACTCACACGATCTTTGCCGATAGATAGGAGCATTCGGTGGAACCGGTGAACTACACTTGCTTCTGGATAGATGTGTGGCACAGAGGGCTCGTGGTACCAGCTGCCCACCTTTCCTCCTCTGCTTTGAGAACCGTGTGAACAAAGAGTGGGCAGAAGGGAATGAGGTCCTCATATAGAGTCGCACACTTACTTGAGCATTGCGGAAGACTGGGGAATGGGTTGAGTAAACTCCCTAGGGGCCGGGAAAATAACAGATGAAGCTTTACTTAGATAGGGCTTTGATTGGTTTTTTTTCTTAGTGATTGGAAAGGAGGGCGCCTGGGTATGTTACAAAAAGGGAAGGCAAAGGTAGTACTTCGAATGGCGAAACGAAGGGCTAAATAGCGCCAGTGATTCTCTGAGCCGGTCTGGATTTTCAACGCCTCGGGAAACTGGTTGAGATAGATGACAACACCCTTTTCCTCTCTTCCTTACCGGGAGGGCAATCTTATCTTATAGCCTTCACCTCCCGCCCGGCCCGGAAATAGAACCCAGCCCCCCCCCCCCCTCTGATCCATTCATTTCTGCAAGCAGGGGGATTCTGAGCTAAGCCTCCCGTCTATTGCATAACCTCAAAAAGCTATAAGCAAAGTACCAAAGGTGCGCTCCGCCCGGTGACTCAGAAAGAAATGGGTTTGCGCTTTGAAGTGATGAGGTCGCAAAGAGGGAAGTAGGGCTCCTATTGAAAGGCTTTCCCTCCCTAAAAAGGCGACCAGCTTTCAATACTGTTACGTTACGTTGCCATTTTTCCAATATCATTGAATAGCATGGCCTACCTGGGGCTAAGGTCACTCAAGTGGGAGAGCCGTGTTATGGTGACCTTATTGCACGGTTCAGAGAGAACTTGTGTATGTGATGCAAGTGAACATGTACGAAAAAGCTGTATCTAGGGTGAGTTCTTCGTTCTGTCGTCGACCCTATCTATGTTTCTACGATGGCCCAAGAACACGCTCATTCTTCAGCCGTAGAGAGACTTTTGAATTGCGAGGTACCATTACGAGCTCAATATATACGAGTGTTATTCCGTGAAATAACTCGAATTTCAAATCATTCACTTGCTTTAACTACTCATGCTATGGATGTGGGAGCATCAACTCCGTCCCTGTGGGCTTTTGAGGAGCCGGAGAAATTGTTGGAATTCTATGAAAGAGTCTCGGGAGCCAGGATGAATGCCAGTTTCATACGACCAGGTGGAGTGGCACAAGATCTGCCTCTTGGCTTATGTCGAGATATTGATTCCTTCACACAACAATTTGCTTCTCGTATCGACGAATTAGAAGAGATGTCAACCGGCAACCGTATCTGGAAACAACGATTAGTGGATATTGGTACTGTCACTGCACAGCAAGTAAAGGATTGGGGATTCAGTGGTGTAATGTTAAGAGGTCGTGCGACATGAAGACATTGATAGCAATATGGGGGGAGTTCCCATCAGGCAACAACGGTTCTGCCTGACCCTACTTAAGCTGCATATTCTGTCAGTGAAGACTTGGTGTGAAGCCTTGGAGCTTACGTTAGAAGAGAAAAAGGCCCGGGGCTAGGGTGAGCTGAGGGGGGACAGCGTAAGTGAGCGAATGTGTGTAAGCCCAGTCAAACATGAATGTTCTAGGCGGGGCGGGCCACCCACCTTCGAATGGTGTTGGTCCTACGGACCGTGAATGGATTCGCCTCTGGCCTCGGGGCACGTCGGAACCGCATGAGTTCACCGGGGTGGAGCACAGTCCGCCAAAATCGACATAGGTTAGGTGCTATTGATGGAACGTGGTAAGCCTATCTTTCTCCATATGGAAGTGCTGCGGGCATATAGAGATGTGGGTAGAGGAAGTCTCAAAAAGCGAAGGCCGAGCTGTAGGTCACGTGACCTACATCGAGTTGGTGGCTGATTGGGCTTTTTCATTGATCAAAGCAGATTAGCTCGCCGCCTTCTTGTTTTCAAAAAGTAGGTCGAATCGGGCGGGCGGAACGTCGAATGAAATAGGTAGCCGGGTTATCTTTTTACAACCCTTTTGATATGATAGCCCCCCTATCCCTTATGTTTAGGAGCGGGATCCGCCCAAGAATGACCAGTCCTGTGGTGGTACGGAAGGCACAGACTCCGCGAACATCCCGCGCCCCCAAGACTAATAAAGGAAAGAAAGCCTCAACCAGAACTACATTCCTTTTGCGTGCGGATTTAGCTAAGTGTCTGACTCTATTGGTCATAGTTCCCTACTGTTGCGGCCAGTGCTCGTTTGCGCGCAACCCAACAAACAAGGAAAGGATGCCTCTCGGGGCATCTGAGAATGATTCGAGCCGTATGAAGGGAAACTATCACGTACAGTTTGTCTTTTTTTTGGGGGGGGGAGGAGCCCGACAGGGTCCCCCCACTGACTTGGCCCGGGCCTAAGTGAAAGTGAAGTGGTGGGCCTACCCATCCCAACCAGGGGTTTGCTGGGATTCGCGAAGAGCAGCACCTTACGATGTTCATGACCAATCGGAGCCTGACGTACCTGTAGGTATCAGAGGAGATCGCTATGATCGTTACTGTATCCGTATTGAAGAGATGCGACAAAGTCTGTGAATAATTTTCCAATGTCCTAATAAAATGCCTAGTGGCATGATAAAAGCCGATGATCGTAAGTTATGTCCTCCATCACGATGTCGAATGAAACTATCCATGGAATTGTGCGCCGTGTGAAACGTAGATCATCGTCGTTCTTAACCGAAACTCAGGTTAAGCTGCGTCTCGGAACCTAGTGGGGTTAGGAGTAAAGCATCCCGAGATTGGCGCATCTCGTTGGGCATGGAGAAGCATTAGGAATCTCAATTTATTTCTTCAGAGCCTTTTCTTTACCCGTCCCCCCGCCCCGGCATAGCGCTTCGCTTCCCGTTCTTCGAAAGAATCAACTGACTTCTCCCTTCTTCATTGATCTGGGGAAAAGGAACCGTCTACCAGTTGGCAAGCTAGACATCAAGTAAGTGGCTTGATGAGGATAACTAAGCTGACACGCCGGAGTTGGCTGCTGGCACAACAGGGTGGTGCCTTACCGCACCGCAAGCGAACGCGCGGTAGCGTTCGTGGTGGGGGTTAAGGATTCCAATGTACTGCGTCCAAGATCATAACAAGTTTGTCGGCGGACCACTGCCGTCCCATTCTTGAGTGAGCTGGAGCGCAGCCATCTTATCCACTGAACTAGCTAGAAGCTATCGCTTCGGGTTGAAGCACTAAAAGAAAAGGACCTGGAAACGCGGCGGCATAGGAACCACGGGACCCCCTACTAGTAAAGGGAAAACGGAAGTGCACTAACGCGCACCAGCTAAAAAACCCATTCCCTTGACTCTAACTTCACCCCTTTCCAACCAGTCGATTGGCATTAGCCCCTCTCCCAGCAAGAGGATGCACGAACCTCTAAGTCAAGCGTGCTAGCGCGCTTTACCAAGGCTTTCTCTGATAGGGGCTCGTCGTTGCTTCTTTGGGTCGAGCGTCAACCTTAGCGCATCCGTTTTCTTGCTCCTTAGCACAAGCACTAAGTAAGCCCGTGAAGGAAAGGCCTTTTCATACATCATAATAAGGTAAGCTTCATAGATCCAACCTAGACAAGGCCTTTTTTTACCGTTTTTTAGATTGGGTTACTGGATACGGGATCCTCGTAGTGGGCTGGACCAACACCCAGCCGAGAGAGGGCATCCTTTAGAAGCAACAAGTTGGGAAACCAATAGAACGCATCGCGTTTTCTTATCTTCTTCCCGCCCTAGGAGTAGCGCAAAAATAAAGAGGGATTAGCATTATTGACCCAATGATAAACCACTAACACCCTCCTCGTTGGGTCTCCGCGCACTGGGAAAAGGCTCTAGCGATGGAAAAGCGGCCACGGCCACTACTAACAAAGCTGCAATAAGGTATCGAGAGGGCTATCACAGTCAGGTGTGAAGCAATTACCCCTTTTTTGTAAAGTACCCCTCTTCCTATTTAGTTTAGGGGTTTGAGACGAGAAATGGCTTGATGAACCGTTCCGTTCGCCATGCACCGGCCCAATTCACTTGCTCATCATAGAGGATGTAAGTACACAGTGCCCCACAACAATTCAAAGTATAGTGATAGTGGGGTTGAAACACAAGAGTGCTCGCCCTTTATTTCATTTCAAGTAGGCCACTTTTTCCGAAACACAGTCCGGGATAACCGTGACAGTATAAGAATATATAAATCTTCGAAGCTGTCATTTCGAAATGTCCGCTTCAACCGCAGTTTAACCACCCAGAAAGGTAAGTTGTCTTAACGAGCGCAGATGCGAGGAAGCGGGAGCAATTAAACAAAAAATATCTTTCTTGTCCTTCTACTTAAGGGGAAAAGAGAAGCGCTTTTGCTACTGAGAAAGCGAACGCGCGAAGGTTTAAGACTTAGCCGAGCGTTAGCGAATCTAGATTCTCATAGCGAGGCGCTACTACAGAGCTTCGCTAACTCGAAGCGCCGTAGTAGCGCCGAAGCCCTATGTTCTATAATGCTGAGCCAAGGATGCTCTGCCTTATCTATATAAGCAGTCAACTGAGTTATGAATGAATTAGCTCCTTGGTAATGGCTAAATCTATAGATAGAAAGCCCTATGATGGGAAACTCTCACGTTAGGTTTGGAGAGAGATCAGACCTATTAGATTAACGAATAGGGAGAGCATATGCAAGCTTTTTCTTTCAATAACCGGCTAAATGACTACAGGATCATCGGTCTACTCTACCTCAATTCACCATTTCAAACTTTATACAAAAGGTTTTTCCGTACCAGCTCCTTCTACCTATACCTCAGTTGAAGCACCTAAAGGAGAATTTGGTGTCTTTCTGGTCAGTAATGGAAGCAATCGTCCCTACCGTCATAAAATAAGAGCACCCTGCTCTGCCCATTCAACAGGACTCGATTCTATGTCCAAACATCACATGCCAGCAGATGTGGTCACCATCATAGGTACTCAAGATATTGTGTTTGGAGAGGTGGATAAATAGGACTGCTAGTTGCTCGATGTCATACCCCAAAATTTTCCCATCATATTTAATCATATTTCAGTCCATCTAACTTTCAAACGCTCAAAGATCTCCAATTGCTCAAAGCTACCTACCTCCTAAACGAATGCCTTTGAATTAGAGTTTTGATCTTCTCAAAGAGAAATCAACTTCTGATACCTCAAGTGGACTCCATGGCCTCTCATATGCTCAAAAGGGTCCTCATGCCAAGATTCAAACTCTGATTCACAAGATTGCCTAGACAAAAGCTCAAATAGTCAACAGTCGACTAGTTTGACCTAAAAGTCAACTGTGGTCAAAGTACAGTCAAAATTCCTGATTTTTGGTCAACATCCGTATTTTGAAGTATCATTCATCATTTGATCAAGGATTGATCATGATTCATCAAGGAAAGCTCTAAAATCATCAAAACTCAAACTTTCTAAATTAGGGTTTTTGGACCTAAAGTCAACTGAACTTTGACCAGCCATAACTTTCACATGGAACATCAGAAATTTCCCATCCAAAGCTCATTTTGAAGGAAATTGAATTCTCTACAACTTTGTCTCTCACATGCCAAGTCCAAAAATGCTTCATTTGAGAGATATAAGCCAAAACATTACAGGTCCTTCTAGAAGATCGCAAAAAGCTGTTTTTTGGCACGAGCAATATCATCAAGATAAAATCTCCAAATGCAAAATATGTTCCAAAGTGGCTTGTAGAGGGAATCTTGAGCTTTCCAAAAAGTCCTAGAACATCTCCATATGATTAAAATTGAATGAGTTATGGCTTGCATAAGTTAGGCGATTTTGAGAAAATGCATGAAATACAAAGTGGAAAAGTTTGAGGTTTTTTGAACCTTTGGGCCTAACTTTTGGATTTCAAACATGTCCATGGGTCTTATATTTACCATTTTATTAATTATTTTATTTTTATAATATTTATCTTATTTATTTGAATTTTTAATTCATTTAAATATGAATAAATCATTATAAAGGTGAAGAATTAATTTTAAATCAAAGATTTGATTTTTGTAATCAAATTCAATCATCCAAATTCTCCATATTAGCTGAAAATTTCGTGAAAAGTGGATTGGCAAGAGATTGATACAAAAAATAACAAATTTCCAATCTAATTTCAATCAAATTTTTCACCATTAAAACACTTGATTTTTATTTGATTTCTCAATATATATTAACCCTATTTCATTCTTCTATATATACCCTAGTCATTCTGCAAAATAGGGGACGGAAAAATTGAGAAGAGGCAAGGTTTCAAAAAGTGCAAATTATTCAAAGTGTAGGGCAAAATCGTGTGGTTGGATGAATAATGTGACTATGAGGTGTTATTGTTTATGATTCGATAACATTTGTTAATTGTGAATGAGACTCACCCTTACTGTTGATATTTTTAGAATGAGGATGGCAGCTTTCGACTTGGTGAGGATTAGCTCATAAGTCAGTGTGTTAGTATAGCGTCGGGTGTCATGCTCTGATATTGTAACACTGGGGGAACGCTAGTTTAGAGTTTATGATGATACTCTATTTTGTTGTTATCGGATTAATTTTATGAGATGTTGCATAGATGATGTTATGCTTATCCGTTGATTAATGTTCCGCGGTGTAGAAACATGATTTTGTTAAATGGATTATTCGTTCCTAAGTGAAGCATGATAATTGATTGATGATAAATTGGTTTAAATTGAATTGTGGCACCCTTGTTTTCATGTGTTACTCTGAATTATTTTATTAATTTTCGCGGGGTTTAGAAGGGTGTTACATCTTCAATCAACCTTGGGAATTGTTCCTATTTGAGTGCTTCAGTCGTCTTTTAATCATTATGTTTTTAACAGTATCTTATCTTGATTCAGAACTTTGCTTCTATTCATAACTTCTGTTTTGACTTGTGAATATAACTTCTATTAGCGTTTGGTTCATTCAGAAGTTACTTCATTTGAACTTCAGCGGCTTTTCCTTTCAGCGTTTGTTCAGCTTTGCATAAAGTTCATGTTCTGATGGCACTTGTATTAGAACATCTTCTGAAATGAGAAACATATAATTAGAGTACCACTTTTACTTATACAAAATTTATTTAATTGTTATCATCAAAACACTAAGATATGATTAGAACCAAACTATGTTCTAACAATCTCCCCGTTTTTGATGATGACAAAACATTTAAGTTCTGATCAGAAATTTTGTATATAAGAAGGAAATCTCCCCCTGAGATGTATAATCTCCCCCTGAAATAAATACTTAGAGAAAACATTTAGAGGCTAAATTCCCTGACTATATTTTCTCTCCAACGTATTTCTTCAGAAGATTAACTTTTTCTTTCAAAGCGCTTCTTAGAAGATCTATAAGATTTTCTTTCAGAATGTGATTATCCTGCAACTTTCAGAAACAGGAAAAGGTATAATTCTTTGTACACTTGTTAGTAACTGTTTGGGATTTTAGTCTTTTAATAGTTAATTATTATCAAGCCAAAATTTAACTTCTATTTCTCCCCCTTTTTGTCATTACTCAAAAAGCGTAAAAAAAGATAAGAAGTAATCCTGTGCATAATGAGTATATTGAAGACAAAATGTTTGAGGTTTTGAGTTCAGGTGAATTGCTATGGTATCAAAATAGTTTATGTTCGCCCCTTACATCAATAAACAAATGCAGAAACAAGGAAATTTTCCATTAATGATAAAAAAAAGATTACAAACACTAATAACTCAAACAATTAGAAACTTCTAATAATTAATGTCGAAGTCTTCTCAAGTGAAGGAAAAAGCTTCACAAGGCTCAGCAAAAAGGACTTCGTCACTATTTGGAAACTCTGCATTGTGAAGGATTTCCACAACTTTTGCAGACTCGAATAGAGCTGATATTATTCGACCGTATGGAATGTAGAAGTTCTGATTGCATTTGAAAGCCAAGTGAGACCCTCTCAAATGACCGAAGATGATGGTAGGAAGGTTCATTGGTCGTCCTTTTTCAAGTCGGTGAATTCCTCAAGGTAGTAGGTTGATGAGAACAAGGTGAAACAATATCCTTTTTGTAGGAGACAGGAAGAATGGATTGTTTATAACACATCGGGCAGACTTGTTTAGATCATTTGGGATACCAAATGCATTAACATAATCAAATTATGTTAAACATGCAACATTTGGATTGGATGGATAGCCAATGATTTCAGAAATGGATGCTTCAGTTAGGGTAAAGGGAATTCCATGAATGGTCGAAGTTACGCTTAGATTGTCATTGCTGACAGAAGCATTTTTCCATAATTCTGTCACCAAAGTGGTGAAGATGGGACCACGGAGAAGGATGCAGTACTTTTCCCATCCTTGTTTTCTGAAGCAAGCAAAGTAGTATTCATTGCTTTGAGCTAACTAGAGAAATTTCTCTTTAAGGACAGCGAGGGTTATTTTGGAAGCCATGAAGAAAATGATTAAGTTTGAGAATAGCAAACAAAGATTAGGTTTAGCAGGAATGCAAAATGTATAACCTGATGCAATTAATGCAAGAATTTGCATGCTTAAAAAATGATGATAAAATATTGGAATACGCAAAGGATAGAAGCATCATGATTAATGATATTAGGGGAAATGTAAAAATTTAATACAGCAGTTACCAAGAACTCGTGCCTTAATAGCTTGCACGTGTGACCTTTTAGAGATTTTAACACGTGTTCAATTTCCAGGGTTAGCGTGATACAACGGTTTTATGTAATGAACTTCTGAACCCAATTTAGAAAATGATCTTCTGAACCAATTAGGTTAGGTGTTTCTAAATGGTTTCGCTTCTAATCTTCTGGAAGGTTATAAATCAGATAGTTCAATTTAGGCAAAGGAATGTTCTAAAGGAATTAACAACACTTTAATCTGGACATGATTCCATGCCAATACTTTTCAGTATGAAATTGAATCTATCTTCAGAAAGAGGTTTTCTAAAGATATCATCCCATTGATGGTCTGTATCAACGAAATTTAGACTTAGTATCCCTTTTTGAATATAGTCCCTAATGAAGTGATGTTTAATTTCTATATGCTTAACTTTAGAATGCAAAATAGGATTCTTTGAGAGACAAATAGCTGAAGTATTATCACAAAAAATAGGAATCTTACGCTCATAGATATGATAATCTTCTAATTGAATTTTCATCCATAGCATTTGAGTGCTACAGCCTGCAGCAGCCACATATTCAGCTTCTATAGTTGATAGTGCAATTGTAGCTTGCTTCTTGCTATACTATGAGATAAGATTCATTCCCAGAAACTGACAGCTTCCAGAAGTGCTTTTACGTTCCACTCTATCTCCAGCAAAATCAGCATCATTATATCCTACTATGTTGAAAGCTTTGGATATTCCCATCTTTTCCCAGAATGCATGTAGGATGCATTAGAGTTTTGGCTTCTTTGCTTTCTGATAGATGAAATTTCTTCAGAAGTTCCTTGACATACTTTTTTTGATGTATGTAAGTTCCTTCAGAAGTTTGACTAATTTGAATTCCCAAAAAGAATTTAAGTTCTCCCATCATACTCATTTTGAATTTTGCTTGCATAGATTTAGCAAACTCTTTTGCAAGAGAGATATTAGAAGTTCCAAATATAATGTCATCTACATATATTTGACAAATTAAAATATCATTTTTAAATGTCTTGCGAAATAAAGTTGTGTCCACTTTTCCTCTAGTAAAATCTTTATCTAGAAGAAATGAACTTAATCGTTCATACCAAGCTTTGGGAGCTTGTTTCAGACCATATAAATATTTCTTAAGTTTAAAATCATGTTCTGAATATTTACAATCCTCGAAACCAGGAGGTTGATGAACATAAACTTCTTCATCTATGTAGCCATTTAAAAATGCACTTTTAACATCCATTTGATATAAGGTAATGTCATATTGAGCATCAAAGGCAATTAATAATCTAATAGATCCTAACCTGGCGACTGGGGCAAAGGTTTCATTATAGTCAATACCTTCTTGTTGATTATACCCTTGTGCAACCAGTCGTGCTTTGTTTCTGACGACTTCTCCTAGCTCATTCAATTTATTTCTGAATACCCATTTTGTTCCAATGATATTGAATCCATCGGGTCTTGGATATAGATCCCATACATCATTTTTGGTAAACTGATTCAGTTCTTCTTGCATAGCAATAATCCAATCAGTATCTTGAAGAGCTTCATCTATTGAGGTTGGTTCCACCATAGAAACTAATCCAACTAGTGATTTTTCGTTGTTTCTTAGAAATGATCCAGTTCTTATGGGGTCTTCTTTCTTTCCAATAATAACATCTTCTAGATGTGCTGAGTTGAGTCTAGAAGATCTTTTATGTGAGTGTTCCTCAGAGTTTCTCAGGTTCTCCATAAATGTAGTAGTTTGAGGATCTTCTTAATTGTCTTTTACTTCTGAGTCTTCAGTACTAGGTTGAATTTCCATATCTGCAAAATTTTCAACTTGCTTTGGCTTTTGATGGCCAAGCTTATCATCAAATCTAACATTGATTGATTCTTCAACAAACAGAGTTTCTGAATTGTATACTCTATAACCTTTTGAACGTTCAGAGTATCCAAGTAGAAAGCATTTTTGTGCCTTAGAATCAAACTTGTTCAGATGTTCTTTAGTATTCAAAATATAACAAGTACATCCAAACTGATGGAAATATGAAATGTTGGGTTTTTTGTTTTTCCACAATTCATAAGGAGTCTTTTCAAGAATAGGTCTTATAGATATTCTATTTTGAATATAACACGTTGTGTTTAGTTCTTCTTCCAAAAATGTTTAGCCATATTGGTTTCGTTAATCATGGTTCTTGCCATTTCTTGCAATGTCCTATTCTTTCTTTCAACGACTCCATTTTGTTGAGGAGTTCTTGGACAAGAGAAATCATGAGAAATTCCATTTTCATTAAAGAACTTTTCAAAGAGATTGTTCTCAAATTCTCCACCATTATCACTTCTAACATTTATGATTCTAAACTGTTTTTCATTTTGAACTTGGTTACAAAAGTCAACAAACACAGAATATGACTCATCCTTGTGTTTTAGAAACTTAACCCATGTCCATCTGCTATAGTCATCAACAATTACAATTCCATACTTCTTGCCTCTGATTGATGCAGTTTTCACTGGACCAAACAAATCAATATGCAGAATTTCTAATGGCTTAGAGGAAGATACAACATTCTTTGATTTAAAAGAGGGTTTTGAGAACTTTCCCTTCTGACATGCTTCACACAGAGCTTCTGAGTTGTACTTCAGATTGGGAAGACCTCTAACTAAATTGAGTTAGTTAAGCTTAGATATTCTCCTCATGCTAACATGTCCCAATCTTTTGTGCCAAACCCATTGCTCATTGTTAACAGAAAGAAGACAAGTTACTTTATGAGATTTAGGATCAGAAATATCAATTTTATAAATGTTGTTCTTTCTTTTGCCTGTAAATAGGATTGATCCATCTTTCTGACTTACAGCTTTACAGGATTTTTGATTAAAGATTATGTGCTAATCCTTCAACCAATGGTTCCAGAACCAATAATTTTTCCTTTTTAATTACCTCCAAATCTAACGTCTCCGCCAGATTTAAGCTCCAAGCTTTGGAACATAGATTTTCTCCCCGTCATGTGTCGCGAGCATCCAGAGTTCAGGTACTAAGACTGGTGTTTCAACTTTGCTGTGAAGGACATCTGGAACATACATTATTTTCTCCTTAGGTACCCACATCTTTTTGGGTCCTTTTTTGTTAGAGTTTTTAAAGTTATGTTTGAACTTTAGTTGAGCATGAAAATTGTCAGAGTAAGATGTATATTTGATATCATGTGTGTGACTAAAGCTAAATTGTTTGTGCAGTGGTTTATATGTGATATTAATTTTATCAACAAGTATAGGTTGGTATGTTTCTTTCCCTTCGAGAGTTTCATATCCAATTACTCTTCTGTTGTTTCCACTAACACCATAGATCATTGAAGCCATTTTGCTTCTATCTATGCTCTTAGTAAGAAATTTTTGAAAGCTAGAGTCATATTCCTTAAGAATATTTTTTGAACTAGAAACAGTATTGAATCAAAAACTTTTTGGTTTTTATGAAATTCCTCTTTGAGTTTGACATAAATTTCTTTAAGATCAGAGTTTTCTACTTTAAGTTGCTCAAGTTCAGATACGAGACTCTTCTCGAGTTTCTTGTATTTGACTTTGAGTTGGCTGTAATTTTCTAGAAGTTCTGGCAGACTTTCTATAAGTTCAGCTCTAGTAAGTTCAAAGAATACCTCTTCAGATTCTGATTCAGATTCAGAATCATCTGTTGTGGTAGCCATAAAAGCTAAATTGGCATGTTCATCTTCTGAGCTGGATTCATCTTCAGAAGATTCTGAATCATCCCATGTGACCATCAGACTTTTCTTCTTTTCAAAATTTTTCTTTGGCCTTTCTCAATGCAGCTTAGGACATTCATTCTTAAAGTGTCCTGGTTCTTTATATTCATAGCATATAATGTTTTTTCTGCTAGGCTTCTTATATCTACAAGATTTTGCTTTATTTTTGATCTCTTATAGTTTCTAAACTTCTTTTGTATTTGCTTCCACATCCGGTTAATCCTTCTTGAGAGAAGAGATAACTCATTGTCTTCTTCTGAAGTAAAGTCCTCGGAGCTTTCTTGTTTAACCTGAAAAGCGTTAGTTTCATAATTTTTAGTAGATTTAAGAGCTACGAATTTACCTGTCTTTTGGGGCTCATGTTCATCAAGTTCTATCTCGTGACTTCTCAGTGCACTAATGAGTTCTTCTAAAGATACACTGTTCAAATCTTTTGAAACTTTGAGTGCAGTAACCATTGGTACCCATCTTCTGGGTAAACTTCTAATGATCTTCTTGACATGTTCTGCTTTGGTGTATCCTTTGTTTAGAATTCTTAGGCCAGCAGTCAGAGTTTGAAATCTTGAGAACATTGTTTCAATGGACTCATTTTCTTCCATTTTGAAAGCTTCGTACTTCTGGATGAGAGCCAGAGCTTTTGTCTCTTTTACTTGAGCATTTCCTTCATGAGTCATTTTTAGAGACTCAAATATGTCATGTGCAGTATCTCTATTGGTGATTTTTTTCATACTCCCTTTTTGAGATAGCATTTAGCAGGATATTTCTTGCTTTGTGGTGATTTTTGAAATCTGCCTTCTGTTGCTTGGTCATGATCTTTCTATCAATCTTATTTCCTTCTTCATCTACTGGATGCGTGTAGCCATCTAAGAAAAGATCCCATAAGTCAGCATCTTGACCTAGAAATAAACTTTCTGGTCTATCTTTCTAGTATTCAAAATGTTCTCCATCAAAGACCGAAGGTTTTGTGTAGTTGTTGTTGCTTTGATCAGTTGCCATAGTGTTTTCCTTCTGGATCTTTTCCTACACAATTAAGTGTTTGCATCCAGAACCAAGTGTTATGATGCCAGCTGAAGGTTTAGAAAACACTTAGAAGGGGGTTGAATAAGTTTTTCCTTTTTCGTTCACAACAATAGTAGACAAAACACAGTTATTTTTATCCTAGTTCGTTTGCAACTCAAACTACTCCAGTCCATCCGCCAAGTTGATTTCACCTCTCTCAGTTGAGAACTTAATCCACTATAATCAAAACCGATTACAAATGCACAATCAACTATTGTGACTAACAATACAATGCACAAGCCAACTGCAGGTGACTAACAATACAATGTGTAACACCCCAAAAATTATTTCTAATTATTTAATTTAAGTAGGAAAATTATTTAATTGGAATAATTGATTTTATGAGGAACATTGAGAAATATTGGAAATTTAATTAATAATTAGAATTATTGGTGGTTTGTGGAAGTTAATTGGAAAATAATGGTTTATGATGTTGGGCCACGTGTGGTGTTAAGGAATGAGGGGGTGATATATTAGTAAAGGCCCTATTCTAATTAAAGGTTATTTTATAAAATAATAAGGAATTGGGAGAAAGGAAAAAGGAACGTGAAAAGCAGAGCAGGGAGATGAGAGATTGGAAAGCTGATACGTGAAGAGGAACAAAGAAGAAGAAGACCAATCGAGAAATCTTTGGCTAAGGTAAGGGGTGATTACTCTAATTATATGGTATTATGATTTTGATGATGATAGGATTGAATTAAGTGATTAGAATCGCTATTTGGGATGTTAGGTTTTGTGAAATTTCAACACTGACATGCATGATTTGATGAATTGACTGCAATTGATGATGTAGTACTGTTACATGGTGTTGTGGTATGTTGTTTGTGCATTAGAATCATGTATTTGGAGTATTTTGATGTTATTGGTGATCCATTTCGTAAGGGTATGAGTTGGTATGTGCTTGGAATGCATAAAAGCCTTAAAAATCATGTTTTTCAGCTACTGGGTTCATGGGAACCGGCTCCCATGTGGGAGGAACCGGGTTCCAGTGTTTTTAAACGTTAAAAATAGAATTTTGGGGTCCAGGAACCGGTTCCCATGTGGGAGGAACTGGGTTCCAGTATAAATTCCAACAGCACGTTTTGAAAACTATTCTAACTTTAAAAGCTTCTAATTTTCAAACTGTAACTCCGTTTTAGACGCCGTTTCAAACTATTCTTAAATTAAATACTCTATGATATAAAGTAAAGAAAACAACAATAACTTGATTTTATTTTGAAAATCTTGATTTATTTCGTTTATGGCGTGCTTTGTACATTGTGTACACAAGATTTGGTTAATGTGACAATGTGGTGATGTTGCAATAATATAACTGTGATTTGACGTTATATGTGGGGTGAATTATATATGATATAATTGTAGATGGTTATGAAACCGAATATATCATTCGGTGTTGCTTTTGGTGAGTTATTGGTAATGACATTGTTCATTTTGATCATGTGGTGATTGTTGTGATCGTATAATGATAATTTGATTTATTTTGAATGATGCATGGACATGTACATACTTGTTTGTGATGATATTGGTGAGTTGAAATGAGACGATGTTAAGCATCGGATCGGTGATGATATAAGTATGTGATATGTGTGCATTAATTCATAAATCATTTGCATTGGATCCCGTTGATGGGTGGATCGTTGGTGGCTAATTCCCATTGTGCGGAGATTAGTAAGCAGTCATCGTGTGCCCATGTGGGGTGTGAGTGATGAGGTTAGTCGTGTGCCCATGTGGGGTGTGAGCGACTTGAAGGGCAGTATCGCAGAGAGAAGTCCTGTGAATGTGATTCACGAATTTTGGTACCACATGCATAAGAGTCTGCATGGTCTCTGTATAAATTGTGACATGTCAGGATGAAATCCGGTGTTATGATTGTGTGGTGTTATTGGTGCATACTTTTAACTTGTGCTTGTGATTGGTATGAATTGATAAATCGGAATATGCTAAGTAGGGTGGATAATTGCTTATGAAATTTATATCTGACGATTTATAATGCTATTTAATTATGATGTAGTCTCACCCTTACTTTGATGATTTTAGATTGAAGTAGGGGTTTAAGCGATCGGTGAGGATGACTCGTAGAGTTTATCCGGTTATGTGGAGTCGTGTCGGTCATGCTCTGATCTTGTAACATTGGGGGTCGATAGTCTTAGAGTTACTTGTGATACACTGTTTTGCCATTATTGGATTAAGTACCGTTGATTTTGTTGAAGATGTTTTATAACACTGTTGAATGAGTTTCCGTTGTGCTGGACATGTGTTTTGATATTTTTGGATTATTCCTAATAAAGCATGACAAACGACTTGGAGTTTCCTTTATTTTATTAATTGTAACATCCTTGTTGTATGATTACTCTGATTATTATTGTATTTTCCGCGGGGGTTTTAGAAGGGTGTTACAATAGTGGTATCAGAGCAGGTCGGTCCGTCCGGCCAATTGTCGAGTCAGTTGAGTTGCACGAAAGTTGAATACTGTCGGCATATTATCCCTTGGTATGCGACATGTGAGTGAATCACTGTCGGTACTTGATTGTTTGTTGCGGAAGTTGGTTTGAAACAAGTGGGGGAGAAGCTTCGCTCCTCGGTTATGTTTCAGTTGTAAGATGATTGATTCAGTAGGCTATTGTTGGCAACAGTGCGAGCGTCGTTGGAGTGTTGTTTTCCGAATCGAAGGTGACTTGAAATTAAGACTTGACTGGTAATTAAGTGGGACATCTTAAAGGAAGATGATTAGAGGTAATTGATGATTATTTGTAGGAGAGGAAATTAGGAAGTTGCAATGTATCAGCTCTGCTGAGGGGCTGCAAAGTTATCAGTTGAGTAGCCTTGCGTCTCGGAAGAGGTTCAGCTGCAAGTTGCAAAGAGGATTGCGGTCGTAATATTTCAGAAATAGCACTTCGGCGATGGGATGTGTTGATCAAGTTATAGGAATGTTTGGAAGTGAAGAGATATGATAAGGAGCTGTTTAGAATGTGATTGATTTGAAGATGATGAGTTTTAGAGCGGAATTTCCATAAGAAAAACGCAGGAAAGTTGATTCGTTATGAAACTTCGAAAATTCATAACTGGAGTTCTGGACATCCGATTTGAGTTCCGTTTGAAGCGTCGGAAAGCTAGCGAGATGAACTTTGTTATAAAAATGGTTGCAGTAGTTGTAACATGTTTAATTGTGACAGGATGATGTTAGAAAGAGGTGGAGTTACGGTTACACTTGTTCTTAGAACTAGACTTGTCCGTTGGTACCGCACGAGACGTCAGCGTCAGAGTTGAGCGGATTGAAGGAATAATTAAAGGCTTGTTACGGAGTAATTTAAAAAAATTAAGTGTACCATTTGAGGGGTTTTGGAAATATCATTTAGAGTGTCGCTGCATGGCGTCGGTGTTGCATTTTTGGATAACGATTGAAAAATGCATATCTTGAGTTCCGAGTGTCGGATTAACGTGTCGTTTGAACCTACGAAGAGGAGAGATTATGTTACACCTTATAAGAAAGTTATAAATATAGTAGGGTGATCCTATAAGGAGAGATTTGAAGTCGGTAAAGGGAGTGTGAAACTTGTTGAATAGGAATGACTACTAACGCGATTGTTTGAAACGAAGTTTAGTAGAACATGTTGTTGATGAATAAGTTAATGAGATGTTCGGTAATAAAGATGATTTGAGTGCCAATGGATTTTATTGAGGAGTGAATTAGTAGTGAAGGTGAAATATACTTTAGAATGGTTGAAGTCGTATTTATGATGCCAAAGCAACGACATGTATAAAAGAAGAGTTGTAGAGGATTTCTAACACCTATTGATGTGAGGAAGACTTTGTTAAGATTCCGAGTGGAATGATACTTGGACGCGAAAAATGTCTTGGGATTTAGAGTGAAACCAGGAGTATGAATGTTGTCGCGGTCTTTTGCTAAGATGAGGATTTTGATTTGGAACGAGATAAATAGTAATGTACGAGTATATTAGTGACTGTGGAGTTGAAAGTACTTAACAAGCGTGTGACGCTAAGTGACTATGTAGTGGATTGTGTAAAATGTTTGGATGTTGGTATCTCACTGACAAGATCCAATGAGAGAGAAGTGTGCAAGTTGTAAAGACTCAGAGTGAACTATTGGACTATGACGATGTTAATGAGTTTGGGTGCAAACTCGGAAAGGACACTATTATGTAGTAACGACGGTTTATGGTTAAATTTGGTTGTCAGCTATCTATTGACAAATTTAGGACTTGATCACCCTAAATCTCTTGTTGGTAGTAGATGGAATCATATGAATGGGATGAACTTGTTTTGTTACCTTAATGGTATAAGTTGTGATGGATATTAAACCGTGAGAATAATCACTCACCATGCTGTGTGGACTTATGAAGAAGTGAATAGGAAAGAGTGTTATATATTGGACGGTGACTTAAGACGGGTAATCAGAATCGCGCAACGAAAGTGTGATGTGGAGTAGTGTTATGAGTATTACTTGTGGGCAGTGAGGAATTAATATGTCAGGAGCCTACATAGAGGATGTGTATTGATCTATATGTTGGATTTATAATATAGTGGGTGAAAGGATGTCATTTCGGAGAATTAGTACTCTTTTAAAATAATTGCCGAGATGATGAGTATGTTATTGTGGATGTACTTAGTTAACGATTATGTACTCAGTGAAGTTAAGGCGATGAGTTGATACTATATGATGCTATAATAATTTTGTACTGTTGTAAGGTGTTATTGTAGATTTCCAGATATAATGAGGAATTATACTCTATGAAGGACGAATTTAATTTAATTCTTAGAGAAGAGCGGGCTTCAGTTTGAGCTATTTTGTAAGCAATGGTATATTAAGGCTGATGAGTGTGATTATAATTACTTGTGTGTACTTGTTCTGATGGTTAGAATGTTTAAATAGAGGAAGTAAATCAGGACTTTGTTTTTTAGTGCGAGTAAGTGTTGCTAAATGGTAGATTAGTACCATGTATGATAAAGAAGGATTCTGGAACGAATGAGTAAAGAGAGTTGGAATTGGATAAAACTGAGAATTCTAATTAGTAATGACGATTGTAATGAGTAATCAAAATAGTGCAGCAAAAGCGGAATGTAACGTGTTGGATAATTGCTGGTATGACTTGAGAGGAGTCAGATAGTTGAAATTCAATGGTATAGGAATGTTATTATCGAGTTCTTGAAGGAAGCAGTTGGTGAAAAGTGTAAGTGTTATTTCATCGCTCAGATGGAAAAGTGTGTCTAAGGTTGGTACGTTCGGTAGATGGAATGCTTTACTACAGTGTTGATCGGGTGTGGTCATACCATGGTTGTGTAATTATATTACTCAGTTATTGGGCGTATTGTATGAGTCGCACCTTGACGCTCCATTGTCGTTAACCTTTGGGAGATATGGCGAGTGTTATACCTTGGGATGGTCAAATGCGACGTAAGAGCTGAGATTGAATGCATGAGGCATGCTTATGTTGGTTATGTCAGATGAATTTTGAGGTTCGACTAAGAAAGTGTTAACTGAGAACGGGAGAGTCAGATGAAGGACTCTTATCCGGAATTTTTCACTTGAGGTATGTTTTCAAGGGCGAAAACTCTTTTAGTGGGGGAGAGTTGTAACACCCCAAAAATTATTTCTAATTATTTAATTTAAGTAGGAAAATTATTTAATTGGAATAATTGATTTTATGAGGAACATTGAGAAATATTGGAAATTTAATTAATAATTAGAATTATTGGTGGTTTGTGGAAGTTAATTGGAAAATAATGTTTTATGATGTTGGGCCACGTGTGGTGTTAAGGAATGAGGGGGTGATATATTAGTAAAGGCCCTATTCTAATTAAAGGTTATTTTATAAAATAATAAGGAATTGGGAGAAAGGAAAAAGGAACGTGAAAAGCAGAGCAGGGAGATGAGAGATTGGAAAGCTGATACGTGAAGAGGAACAAAGAAGAAGAAGACCAATCGAGAAATCTTTGGCTAAGGTAAGGGGTGATTACTCTAATTATATGGTATTATGATTTTGATGATGATAGGATTGAATTAAGTGATTAGAATCGCTATTTGGAATGTTAGGTTTTGTGAAATTTCAACACTGACATGCATGATTTGATGAATTGACTACAATTGATGATGTAGTATTGTTACATGGTGTTGTGGTATGTTGTTTGTGCATTAGAATCATGTATTTGGAGTATTTTGATGTTATTGGTGATCCATTTCGTAAGGGTATGAGTTGGTATGTGCTTGGAATGCATAAAAGCCTTAAAAATCATGTTTTTCAGCTATTGGGTTCATGGGAACCGGTTCCCATGTGGGAAGAACCGAGTTCCAGTGTTTTTAAACGTTAAAAGTAGAATTTTTGGGTCCAGGAACCGGTTCCCATGTGGGAGGAACCGGGCTCCAGTACAAATTCCAGCAGCACGTTTTGAAAACTATTCTAACTTTAAAAGCTTCTAATTTTCAAACTGTAACTCCGTTTTAGACGCCGTTTTGGACGTTGTTTTTTAAATTAAATACTCTACAATATAAAGTAAAGAAAACAACAATAACTTGATTTTATTTTGAAAATCTTGATTTATTTCGTTTATGGCGTGCTTTGTACATTGTGTACATGATTTGGTTAATGTGACAATGTGGTGATGTTGCAATAATATAACTGTGATTTGACGTTATATGTGGTGTGAATTATATATGATATAATTGTAGATGGTTCTGAAACCGAATATATCATTCGGTGTTGCTTTTGGTGAGTTATTGGTAATGACATTGTTCATTTTGATCATGTGGTGATTGTTGTGATCGTATAATGATAATTTGATTTATTTTGAATGATGCATGGACATGTACATACTTGTTTGTGATGATATTGGTGAGATGAAATGAGACGATGTTAAGCATTGGATCAGTGATGATATAAGTATGTGATATGTGTGCATTAATTCATAAATCATTTGCATTGGATCTCGTTGATGGGTGGATCGTTGGTGGCTAATTCCCATTGTGCGGAGATTAGTAAGAAGTCATCGTGTGCCCATATGGGGTGTGAGCGATGAGGTTAGTCGTGTGCCCATGTGGGGTGTGAGCGACTTGAAGGGCAGTATCGCAGAGAGAAGTCCTGTGAATGTGATTCACAAATTTTGGTACCACATGCATAAAAGTCTGCATGGTCTCTGTATAAATTGTGACATGTCAGGATGAAATCCGGTGTTATGATTGTGTGGTGTTATTGGTGCATACTTTTAACTTGTGCTTGTGATTGGTATGAATTGATAAATCGGAATATGCTAAGTAGGGTGGATAATTGCTTATGAAATCTATATCTGACGATTTATAATGCCATTTAATTATGATGTAGTCTCACCCTTACTTTGATGATTTCAGATTGAAGTAGCGGTTTAAGCGATCGGTGAGGATGACTCGTAGAGTTTATCCAGTTATGTGGAGTCGTGTCGGTCATGCTCTGATCTTGTAACATTGGGGGTCGATAGTTTTAGAGTTACTTGTGATACACTGTTTTGCCATTATTGGATTATGTACCATTGATTTTGTTGAAGATGTTTTATAACACTGTTGAATGAGTTTCCGCTGTGTTGGACATGTGTTTTGATATTTTTGGATTATTCCTAATAAAGCATGACAAACGACTTGGAGTTTCCTTTATTTTATTAATTGTAACATCCTTGTTGTATGATTACTCTGATTATTATTGTATTTTCCGCGGGGGTTTTAGAAGGGTGTTACACAATGCATAAGCCAAATGCAAGTGACTAACACCTCTAAGACTAACTAGTCCTAGCCCTCTTGAGAAATCTGACCCAACTGGTCTCTCAAGGAACAATTACAAGTTAACTTCTAATAATAGTGATTTAGGTTGCTTCTAATAAGATTTGATCACAACTGTGATTTTTCACTATGTTTTAGTTCAAGGAATATGAACTCAGTATATTCAATTGAAAATTTTCTTCAGCATAAAATTTCATGTTAGTGTTCTTCTTTTGTATATGAGTTCTTCTCCTTTTTTTTGTTCAACTCCTGTATATTATCGTTTTTTCTTTTCAAAGATTCTTCTATATATAGCTTCAAGTATTTTTCCGTTGTATTGATTTTCGGAGAAAGCATTAAATGTTTGCATGTTTACTTTTTGTTTTTATTTCTCAAACGAGCTGCATGTGCGTTGCTTCTTCAATCAACCTTGGGAATTGTTCCTATTCTCACGCTTCAGCAGTCTTTTAATCATTATGTTTTTAACGGTATCTTATTGTTATACCCCAAAATTTGCCCGCATCTTTTTCAAGAAGAAGGCAACAGACTTCTGTCTAAAAATTGGGAATTTCATATAATCTTGGATTTTATTTCATAAATATCCTGATTTTATGAATACTCGGTTTTTAGAATATTTCTTATACGGTATTTTGGTTCGCTGTTGAATTTATTCTTACACAAACGCCAAGTACTATTTATCACTTCACACACGCTGTTTATTTGAGATTTATTTGCAGATAAATAGTACTGACGCAATTGGTACAGAATTAAATTTTGCAGGCGCAGAGTCCGGGGATTCAGACTGTACTGGTAACGATTAAATTATTATTGGTTTTTGCTTCCCACTAATTTTTGTACTATATTATTATTTTCAAAATCTCTTCCTTTATTTTCAAATCTTTTCCTTTCTTTTCAAATCTCTTTCTTTCAAATCAAATCCTAACTTTATTCCATACACTTTCTTTCAAATCCTACTACCACTCAAATTTTCCTTTTTTGTACCCTATCACTTCATTCCCCAACGTCTCTATCCTTCTTTTCACTCTATAAATACCTCTCATTTTTTCCATAAATTCTCACATCAAAATTCACTCATTTCCCAAATTTCTATCTCATAATTATTTTCTTTTCTTCCCCGGCAAAAATGGCAAAGTGGATGGATACGTTTTTTCTTATGGTCATCACTGTTTTGGTGGTGATCATGTCTTTTTTCTGTCTGCATAGTCCTGAAAAATGCGGACCTGGGTTGCTTACACTACCGTTCATCTATATGTTGCTATTTATAGCATGGGTTTTTAATCGTCATTTTTAAAGTTTGTCGTATCTTTCGCTTTCAAATAATGTACCGTTCATTATATTTGTCGTATTGTTCGTTACATTGTGTAATAATTGTACTGTCAGTATTGAATATTGTACTATCTGTCGTACTGTCGTTTAATTATCAAGATAATATTATGTGTGTTTTCTACTAATTAAATATTTATTTTTCTGTGCATTAAATATTTTTCAAGGTTATTATCGGTAATTTCGTTCGCGTACAGTATATTTTATTTATTTATTATGTTTGTGTTTTTCTAACAACTCATGTAAATAAATTTTCACCATTAACACAACAAAAAACAAAAAGAAAAAATTAACTTTAACTGTTAAGTTTTCACTTTAACTGTTACGTTAATGCCCGGACATCCAGTTAACAGTCAAACCCGCTGACAGCACGATTCTCCGTGTTTTGTACCATCAATCAAGTCAATCTTTTGCATTTCAAAATTTCAAGATTTTTGTTCTAGAAGTCTTCTGATAATCACATGATCAGCAGAGACTCGGCACTGCACAAAAATCAAGTACGCTTAACTGCCTCCTACACAAACAGTCCCTAATTAGGGTTTTTGTTTTTTTCATGAGAACAAGTTTTTTGAGACCTCCAATGGATTTCATGGACCTCCATATGTCTCAAAGTACCACCAGACAAATTTTCAAACTTTGATTCGCTCAGACGCACAGTCAGCAGCTCAAACAGTCAACAGACGACCAGTTTGACCGAAAAGTCAACAGACAGTCAAAAATGAAATTTTTTGTCAACATCCATATTTTGTCAAAAGATTCATCATTTGATCAATGGTTGATCATAATTCATCAAGAAAAGATCAGAAATCAACAAAACCCTAAGTTTCAAAATTAGAGTTTTCTCCTAAAAAGTCAACTGAACTTTGACCGGCCATAACTCTCTCCTCGTTCATTCAAAAAATTCCAACCAAAGCTTGTTTTGAAGTAAATTCAATTATCTTTCAAATGAAATTGATCCCATGGTCAATGGATTCACCATTTGAAAAATATGAGCTCAGACATTACAGGTCATTTTACAAAGTCAACAAAAAGTGGTTTTTTGTCAAAGGCCATAACATCAAGATAACTTCTCCAAATGCAAAAAAGTTTCCAAAGTGGCTTGTAGAGGACATCTTGAGGTTTCTAAAAAGTACAAGAACTCCTTCATATGATCAAAATTGAGGGAGATATGCCTTGTTGAAGTTGGCTATTTTTTGGGAAAATGCATGAAACCAACATTGATCAAAAATGTTTTTTTTCCAAAAGAGGCCAAGTATTCATGATCCAAACATGTTTCTAATGATACTAAAGGGCTCCCACGACCAACTTGAGGCCCATGGCATTTTTATTTCTTATTTAATTTTATTTTATTCCATTTAAAGTTAAATTAAAAGAGAAATGGTGCAAGATAATGATTCAAGGCTTTTGTCCTTAGCATGAGCCATCAAAGTTGATCCAAACTCTGCAGCATAGAAGTACATGGCAGGCCTAGAGCAAGAGGGATGAAGAAAATCAAGCCATGGCCAAGAAATTCAAACTTTTTAATATTTAAAAAACCAAAAGTTCAAAGACACTCAATAATTGTTAGCTTAAGATTGAAGCACTCTTATTGCTCATAAATAGCTTAGAATACTTCAGTAGGAACACACACACAAAGATCCATCCAAAGAATAGCCAAGAAACTCACAAAATTCTCAAAAAAAATCTCAAAACTTTGTAATTTTCGTTTTGTAGTTTCCAACCATTATCAATACAAACAAACACTTTCAATCATCTCCTGAGGTCATATAGTGTAAGAATGAACCCCTAATATGGTCCCATGAGAGTCATAACACGTGCATAGTGTTCTTCATGTTCATACATAATCAATTTTCGTTTTCTTATATTTAATTAATCTCAATGTAATCTAATCATTCTAATGAGTTCATGAGGTCTTATAGGACAGGTCTGG
This sequence comes from Vicia villosa, assembly GCF_029867415.1. Lineage (NCBI taxonomy): Eukaryota > Viridiplantae > Streptophyta > Magnoliopsida > Fabales > Fabaceae > Vicia > Vicia villosa. Next base: position 1,851,220 of record NW_026704981.1, on the reverse strand, counting down.
GCTTTAACATGTCAGCTTCCACGTAAAAATTGCTCAACACCATTGATGAGTGTTCATGCGTGTTCAAGCTTCAATATCTTCGAATCCATAGCTACAGCACTCAAATAGCAAAACTAACGTCATATTTAAACTCAGAGCATCCTAATTAGGGGGTCTGGGTTGCTTTTGTTGTTTGTGATCCTTGCTTTTGCAGGTTTGGAAGCTACATGGAGATATGGCGTTTATCGCGAAAATAGTGGGGGTTTAAAACCGCCGCTATTTGCTTCAGAAAATTGGAGAAGAAGATGAATAGGAAAGGACCTGCGTGGCGTGCTCCTATTGGCCAGTTTGCGCGCCCAGATCATTTTGAATTCCTTGGATCTAGCGTTCATTACCCCACGCTATTACCATACACCTCTTCAATCTCAGCCTTCCAATTTCATTTAATCCAAATCCAACGCTCATAAGCCTGCTATCTATATTATAGATCCTCAGCTTTGACACACCAGATCACAAATATTATATTTTTTATTTTATTTGTTTTTCTTTGCAAAATTAATTAAAAATACTTCCAAAAACCCAAAAAATATTTTCTTTTTACTATTAATTTGATAAAATGATAATTTAATTTCTGGACCAAAAATATTTTATTTTTCTTTATAATTAAAATATTTTGTTTAATTAATTAGTATATATTTATGTATTTACTTTTTTTATTATTTCTAAACTATAAAAAAAATCAGAAAAAAAATAATTTCTTTTAGTAAATTTAGTTTATATATTATAGACTAACTTTGGACATAATTAGGTTATTTTTCTTTTTAAGTTTAAATTATTTGTATAATTATTTGCATAATTATTGATTAATTAACTTCATAACCTCTAAAACAATTTCAAAAAACCCCAAAAAAATTAATTTTATTTTAAAATTAATTGACACACAATTTGGACATATTTTAGACTTAATTTTTTAGGTTTAAATTTTATTTCTAATTCTTAGCTTTTTAATTAAATTAATTATGCATTAATTTTAATTAAAATCAACCATCCAAAAAATCCAAAAATACTTCCCTTTATCTCATTGCAATTTAAATTCATAGATAAGTGTATGGGTTGTCAAAATCATGTAAATAGCGTAGTTTACATTTCTCGCAAAATCGATGTAATAGCGTAGATTTATTTTCTGCATTTTACATTCCCGCACTTTAAATTATGTACATATAAAACTGCGTGTATGTCAAAGATAATAACTGAAGCGTTAGATCACTAATTTCAAAAGACAAAAAATATCTGAAAATAAAACACAATCGCACTTGCACCTCTTAGGGTAATCCCTCTGTTACTCTTTTCAAAATCAATTCTACTGTTTCAAATACAATTCAAACAATTTCTTTCTGTATGCAGTCAAGGAAAATTAGGGGTGTTCAAAACCAAACCAACCCAATAGAAAACCGCAAACCAAACCAAACCGAAACCGCAAAAAACCGCATTTGGTTCGGATTAGTTTGGGTCATCTTTTAACAAAACCGCACGGTTCGGTTCGGTTTGCGGTTTGTATTTTGTAAACCGAACCAAACCGAATCAAACCGCATTATGTTACAACTTAACTTTTACTTAACTCAATTTCAACCCAAACTTAAACCTATTATACCTTAGTCTTGTGATTACGAACAATTTTCTAATTCTTACACATATAATTTCAGTGCCGATCTTCTCAAATCTCTAATAACATTATCGCACATTCTTTGCCACATACATCTTCCTTCTTCTTCTATAATATCTACTCTCTTATATTCTTTCTTTTTCACCTTCTCATTTTTATGTAAATATTCCGTATTTCAGTTTCGTTTTTATCGCAAATCTTCTTCTCTAATCTCTCAACTTTTTTTTTCACCTTCACTAATCTCTCGTCTCGTCTCTTCTATTTTTTGTTTCATTATAATATTTTTTATATTTTTTATGCTATTATTTTATGTTTAATATTTCACTTTTGTCTAATTTAATTTTTACATATTAAATAAAAAATTGTTGTCAAAATATGACAAGTTTTGTCGTTATTTGATAGTGTATGAATGTCTAAATACAAAATTGTGTTGTCATCTATATGTGTATGTATGACTCAACAAAATATTTGTAAAAAACCGAACCACCCGAACCGAACCAAACCGCATTAGTTTGGTTTGGTTTGGTTCGGATTTTTTTTAAAAGCCAACCGAACCAAACCAAACCGCACGATTTTTTCTCTTGCGGTTCGGATATTTTTTTCGTCAAAACCGCCCAATTCGCACCGCGAACACCCCTAAGGAAAATTTTCTAAAAGAAAATAGGAAAGGACCTTATAAATTTAGGGTAGATCTCCTAATTGCTTGCTCAAATCAAACAAAACAACAAATGTTTCACATATCACTGTTTTTCCAAAACAAAACTTTCAAAAAAAGACAACATTTTGTATATATCCAAACAAGGATCATTACGAAGTTAAAGATCTTTTTTTTCAAAACATCTTTCAAAAGATAAAGCACTTTGTATACATCCGCACAAGGATCATTATAAAGTTAATTTACAAAGGTATTTTAAAACCACATACAAGCATTTCAAACAAAACAAACGATTCAAACAAGTGAGCTAAGCAATTAAGAGCCGATGGATAACCATGGATACAAAGGGTGTTAACACCTTCCCTTTGTATAACCTACCCCTGAACCCAAAATCTCTTTAAGGTCTTTTTCTGTTTCTTTTATAAACCTTTCCTTAATTGAATAAAATAAAAGTCGGTGGCGACTCTCTGATTTTCACAACTCAAAAATAAAAGAAGAGTCAGTTCGTATCCCACGAAAAAAACCGAGGACGACACTTATCTTGATTCAGAACTTTGCATCTATTCAAAACTTTTGTTCTGACTTGTGAATATAACTTCTATTAGCGTTTGGTTCATACAGAAGTTACTTCATTAGAACTTCAACGGCTTTTCCTTTCAGTGTTTGTTCAGCTTTGCATAAAGTTCATGTTCTAATGGCACTTGTATTAGAAAATCTTCTGAAATGAGAAACATATAATTAGAGTACCATATTTACTTATACAAAATTTAATTAATTGTTATTATCAAAACACTAAGATATGATTAGAACCAAACTATGTTATAACATAAAAAACAAAGGAACCAAGTCGCTGGATCTGGTGTATTGGTCCTCTCAGGGAGTACCATGGGGCGTCACCTTCTGGGCTCTCAGATCTGAATTTGAGGAGATTCAAAGGTGGAGATGCAAGGATGTACCATAGGCGTACGTAAGTCGTATGCGCTGGTTCTGTGAGATTAACATAACAAAATAGTTTTGCAAAATAAACATGCAAGAGGTAAGACTCGAACCCGTGCCCTTGCATACGAAGGTCTTAAGACGCACATTCCTTCCACCTGACTAATTTTTGTTCGCTGTTAGTGACACGCATAATAAAAGATAAATATTAAACAAAAGATGATTGGGAACAATTCAAACTCAGTCAAACAAGGGCCCATGTGTTGCGCTGCAGCCAATCAAGAGTGGAGAGAGGAATGGATATTTGTTGACCAACCAATATAGGCTTCACACGCGTGGTCAAAGGTCTTCCCATACTGTTCATCATCTCCTCATCTCACCGCCCATAATTTTCACGAAACTGCTACAGAATGGCTATCACTTTGCTACAATTTTAACCCTAGCTAACCTGCAATTGTTAGAACCTGCAAAACACAGCCAAGACGCAAAGAAAAACGACCCAGATCCCCTAAATGACATGCCACGATTTCAATGGAACCATTGGTTTTGATTAATAACGTCCATAACTATAAGAACGAAGCTTCCTCCCTTTTATGCCCTAAAAATGGTGAAACTTGTTTCACGCATGCAACCTTCAAACTAATGGTTCTAATCCTTTCTAAACATCATTAGGAACACATTAGTGGCGTTAGTTTGCATTGAAATATAGTAATTAGTCAAAAACGAAAAACATAAAGTAAAGAACATGATGAACATGAAGCATGCGTTTTATGCATTATGGGACTTGATCAATGGTTCATTCTTTACCCTATACTACCTTGGGAAGAGGATTGAATGAATTGGGAGCTTTGAAATTGCTTGAGGGAGGCACACAAAAATTATCCTATGCTTTGAATATTTTGAAACTTTGCAACCCTTTGTCTCTTCCAATTTTCGTCCTCCTTGGCTCTGAGTATGTTGTGTATATATAATAGAAGGGATTAGGGTAACAAGTTTGGAAAAGAATCAAGTGATTGATTTAGAAAAAAAATGATTTTGATTCATGTATTAAATCTTTCTATTTTGAGATCCATGTTATTTCATGCACTTTTTCCACTCATTCTAGGCCATTGGATTAGATTTATTCGGATTAAATCAAAGAAAAAGTTTGGTGCATCAATCATATAATTATTTTATAATTTTATTAGATTTTATTTGAATTTAAATGATTAAAATCAAATATAAATGAAATAAATATCATAATAATAATATTATTTGCCCAATGGACCTCCTTTGGGCTCAAAATCACGTGGATGCTTCAAATGTTAAGGCCCAATACTCAAAAGTATGCAAATTGTCAATTAGGGTCCCAAGCATTTCACAAAAATAGCCCAACTTGCATCATTCATAACTTTCTCAATTTTGATCATATGAAGGTGTTCTAGAACTTTTTAGAAAGCTCAAGATGTCCTCTAAATGATCCTTTTGGTTTAATATCAGTTGAGTCTTCCATGTTCATGTACCACTCTTTGAGAAAAAGTGTCTTTTTGTTGACTTTTGAAATGACTTGTAATGTTTTGGCCCATATCTTTCAAATGAAGCATTTTTGGCCAAGTCTTTAGAGAGACAAAATTGTAGAGAATTGAATTTCCTCCAAAATGAGCTTTGGTTGGACAATTTCTTATAAACCATGTGAAAGTTATGGCTGGTCAAAGTTCAGTTGAGTTTTAGTTCAAAAACCCTAATTTAGAACCTTTGACTTTTGTTGATTCCTGAGCTCTTCTTGATGAATCATGATCAACCCTTAATCAAATGATGAATGTGACCTTATAATCTTGATGTTGACCAAAAATCTCGACTTTTGACTGTATGTTGACTGTAGTTGACTTTTAAGTCAAACTAGTCGACTGTTGATCATTTGAGCCACTAACTGAGCAACCTTGTGATTCAAGGATTGAAACTTGATATGAGGATACTTTGAATCATATGAGACACCATGAAATCCACTTGAGGCATTAGAAATCCAATTTCCTTTGATTAACCCAAAACCCTAATCTGAGTCCTATTGCTTAGGAGAGGCTCTACTTGATGGAACCCTGAACAGTTGAGAATCCTAGGAGATGAGGAGATCATGTTGAAGCCAATTGTCTTGAATATGGTAGGGAAATTTGAGGGTGCAACACATGGACACAACTTATGTAGTTGAACTTATGTTGATAACTCCTTATAGCAATTTCTAGCTGAGAAAATAAATCTTTGTTTGTTGCTGGGGATGATTACAGTATGGTCGTATTAAGGAATCTTGCCTTTTTGTTCGAGTATACTCATTTGTGGTTTTTTGATTTCTGCTTGGGGATGAAGGTAACTTCGAGGAGAGTTGATCGTTCGTCACCTTTTTATGAAGGGTTTGATCTTTATGCACCCCGACTGGGTATAAAAGAGACGGATAATCCTACGATGTACTATCTGACCAGGTTTCAGATATGAGTGTCGACTCTTTTGAGGATGGCAAGCTTGAAGGGCTTCTACTGGAGAAAGAGGCTCCTATTGAGGATTTCGTTGGGGAATATATCTCTGTTGGGGGGAAAGCTCACCTGTGATAACTTTCTGAGAATTACTCTGTGGAGATTACTTTTTGTGGGGATATTTCCACGAATATATATATATATATATATATATATATATATATATATATATATATATATATATATATATATATACTCTAGTATTTAGACCCGTGCGAGGCACGGGTTAAATATTTTCTAAGTTAAAAATCTCATTTAAAAATTATTATAATTTATAAATTTTACTTATAGTTTGATTAATATTGTATAGGTAAAATGTCATTGTTATTAATAATATACATTAAAAAGTTTACTTAACTAATTTTTTCAATTATAAAATAATTTGGGCATTTCTAATTTATTAATAATTTGCGTAAGTTTTTAAAAAAATTAACTCGTTAAATAATTATATCAATAGTTGACTTTTTCCCGTTTAAAAAAATATTTGCAATTTAATCCCGTTTATAAAAATAATTGCATCATCAGTTGACTTTTTCCGTTTATAAAAATATTTATAACTTATTACAATTTATAATAATAATTGTATCAGTAAATTTTTTAATGTTTATAAAAATATTTGTAACTTATTTCCGCTTATATAATTGAATTAGTTAATTAATATTTTAAATGTCTCCCATAAAATTAAATATGAGTATTATCAATTAAATAATAATAAAACTGTAGTATAAATTGTTAAATTACATAAAAAAGTTTAATAAATATGTATCGATACTGAGAAAGCTTGCAGAAGAAGGAAATCAAAAGATAAAGAAACACCAAATCTATTTGAAGGACGGCGGGTCGCGCAACATTATTATAAATAGTAAATAATTAATGTTAAAGTAATGATTAAAAAATATAGATAAAAAATATACTATTAAAAATAATAAATAAATGTAGAAAATTTACATAGATGTGATGAATCGGAAAAAATGTAGAAAATTAATAAATATATGAATAAGTTTGACAGATTGTGTTTTTGGCCGTGCATTTTTCATAATTTATCCAGTTGATGAAGCAACCTAAAAATTACACACATTTTGATTGATCAATCAACAGTTACGGCAACAAACGTATACATTTTTATGGCTGATTCATAAACACCATATGAGATTAATTAAAATAAGCAATTCATTTAAGTTCCATATGCTGCTTCCAAATTAATCCTCAAAGTTTGAATAGTGCAAAATAGATGCAATAAGATCCAAATATATGCTGCTTCCAAATTAATACTGCTTCCAACCAAATTAATACTGCTTCCAAATTAATACTCAAAGTTTCCATATGCCGCTTCCAATTCAATAAGATCCATTTGCAATAACAGATGAAGTTGAAAACAATTCAATTTCCATTCAGAATAACAGATACATAACTTCAAGAACATTAGCTGAATTGGAAAGAGTGTTCTATTTACTCAAGTTCATTGATCAAGACAAGTTTATTGAAGACCTGTGACATTACTAAAAATCTACAAAGTTCAAATTTGTCCCAAAATGGTGTCTGCTTCAGAAACTTTTATAATAGTTAATGAGAAAGAAATAATTTACTTACATGTAAAAAATAATAAGTTATGATTTTGATATAGTTTTAATGTTTAAAGTAAATACATACAAAAAAAATTGTTCACAATATAATTTATTATCATAGTAATTTTTAAACATTTAAACTAATATTATCTCAATTATTTTAATATAATTTGATTTTAAAATTAAATAAATATTTCTTATTTTCTATTATATTTGAAATAAAAATAATTTATCGTAAATTTTTATTATATGGGCTTAAGTCAATTTTAATGTATCTTGTATCATGTCATAAAATCGTATATAATTTAGTTCCCATCAAGTAAATACATTTTTAGAGAAGCAAAATAATCAGGTCAAAAGATTTTTCATTCTAGGTCAAACAAATTTTAAAAAACAAAATCAAATTGAATGTCATTAATTAATTAATGGTTGTTTTTAAAACAAAGTCAAAATAATTTTTATTTTAATTAATTTTCACTTAATTAAAGAATTTATCATAAGAAAATTAATAGGTTAATCAATTTTATTTTATTTTCTAGGTAAAGATCAAAGGAAAATCAATAATTTTGTTCATTTTTTGTGTTAAAATTTAATTCCTTCTATAAACTTAATGCAGATATTTTCAGGACATTGATTATTATTAATACATATTAATCACTGAAAATAATATAATTCAACTTTAACTTTAGTCCTTCAAAATTTTAACTTTACATCTTTTTCACATAAATTTTAACTAATATAAATTTATTATTTTTAATCTCAAAACTTACTACTAATACGAATAAATCGTGTGTAGGACCATTGAATTAATAATAATAATAATAATAATAATAATAATAATAATAATAATAATTAATAATTACTAATAATAAGGAAGAAAGAGATTAAATTTTGAACATTATGATTTTGAGTATTAATTTGTTGAAATGCTGAAGGGAAATTTTGACGGTTTGGTTGAGAAGTTTAATCAATAATATTTAGAAAATACTAATTATTATTAGGTTTAATGTTACAATTTAAAGTTAAAAAAAACATAATAATGATGATGTCCAAGTAATTGGAAAATGAAAATGACAATGCGGACGTGAAATGAAATATGATGGGTTTTGCTTCTCAATAAATGAAATATAGCATACTATCAAATAAATTATACTCCCTCTAGTCCTATTTATAAGAAAATATTCTCTTTTTATATACATTGAATAAATAATGTATCTGGACAATATTATCCTGATACATTATTTATTCAATGTATCTGAAAAGAGAATCTTTTCTTATAAATAGGACCGGAGGTAGTAATTTTTATTAAAATAATAAATAACATCAGTGAAATTATCTCTCAAATTTAAAATAATTTAGGCTCCAAATACAATGATAATTAACAGCATAGAGATTAGAGAAAGCTCAACGACATAGGTTATGGAGCTCAAAGACATTGAAATCAAGCATCACCAATTTAAAAATACATTATCTAAGTTATACACAATCAAGTACAATCACTCAAAAATGCATTAGAATTTGATTGATTTAAATTCAAAATTAAATAGATAGAGAGAAATAGTGGAAATTCAAAGTTCAATAACAACATTTCATCCAATTCTATGGTTAAAGTATCAAGATGTTTCACAGTAGTTTCTTCGAAATCCTCTTTAACCTTGTCACAACAACTTTAACCTTAAATTTCACTGACTTTTTAGAAGGAAAAGAAGATAGAGATGAGGATAAAGATGAAGATCGTAATAATGTTTCCAAACCTAAACAGAAAAATATGTTAAAAAAAGTGACAGAACTACTTATTGTTCACAACACTCCATACATCAAGAACCTGGACAGCACGCCACCCACCACGTTTCTGTTGAGGCATTGATATCCTTCACCTAATAATATTTTCTATACATCTTCCCTGCAAATACTTCAAATATTACAAATTATATAGTTGCAACAAACAAAGTCATGAGTTGATTGTTAGAAATATAGATCAACCCATATAACTTTTGAGTTGCAAATCATAAATCGGAACAGACGGAAGAGGTTAGGGAAAGAATGAAGGATACTTTCAAGTTAAAAAAATGATTGATTGAAAATACAAATAATGGTAAAGGACATCAATGGATCTTTATATTTAAGGTTTTGGAAAACTTAAAATACTCAAGTGAGAAAATGGATGATTAAAAATACAAATCATGATAGAAGACATCAATGGATCTTTTTATTTGGGATTTTGGGAAACTTAACCGTAAATACCTTTTTGATTCGAAACTGATGATGTAATTACATAAACATTCAAAACTTAGAAAGAAGGCAGGCATTACTTTCTGATTTGCTCAAGTTGAAAACTATTACAAAAGTAGATAAGTGATGAAAGAACGAATGAAGCATATGGGAAAGTTATATCAATGGAACATATGGAGAAGATGAAAGATTGAATGATTATAGGGAGGCAACTATTGTAATTTTCAAAATTTTGAAAAGACCAACAAATTAAAAGAAAGAGATACGTTTAATGACCATATATTTGGAAAGACAAAAAAGGCAAATTTTATAAAATAAGTTGGAATATAAACTTAATTAAAAATTAATGATTTGGAAAGATGAAAAGGTTAATTATTAATGAATCAAAAGATTCACTTATGTATTTAAGAGATTACATTAGATATGAATCAGAAGGTTTTTGTTTGTTTCTATGGGCCAATTAATGAATAATGAATCATAAATAATAAATAAAAAAATAATAATTGTTAAAAATTAGTGAAATAATTAATTATTAAATAATCATACATCTTAATCTTAATCTTAATCTTAATCTTAATATATATAAATGCAAGGTGTTGTCAGGATGACAACCCTAGTCACATGTCAACCTGATAACAACTCTAAGCCCAAACCCTAATACTAATTTTACAAATTTGACCTCACACCCTAATTTTATCTTTACTAATTTAACCATACATTAAGAATAAATATAATAATAATAATAATACCATTAATAATAATAATATAAATAATAAGTAATATATATTTATTATATTCCGATTATAAAACTGTATTTTATTATTTAATATTTTGTAACTCATCTAATGATAATAACTGTATTTTATTATTTAATATTTTGTAACTCTCAAATATATTCCGATTATAAAATATAAAAATATTACATACAAAACTTTTATGTGTATGTATTTTAATGTTTATATTTTGAATAATATTTTATTATTTAGTATTTTGTAACTCCCAAATATATTCTAATTATAAAGTATAAAAACATTAGATAAAACTTTTTTTATATGTATATATTTAAATTAAAAATAATTTATTATTTATATTATTATTGTTAAAAATATAAATAATATTTATATTATAATTTATTATTATATTATTATAAATATATAAAAATAAAATAATAATAATAATAACAATATTAATAATAAACAAAATAATAATAATCAAAATAATAGTAATGATAATAATAATAAACATAATAATTATGATTATAAATTAAACAATATTATTAATAATAATATAATATTCAGCATCACTGTTAAAAATAATAATATAAATAATAAATTATAATATAATATTTAGCTACCACGATTAAAAATAATTTGATTTATAAAAAATATAATTATTTATCTATTTGGCAATAGTAGAAAATAAAAAAACATGAATACAATTTTAATATATATTATTCAAAAAGTATATAAATAAATATTTTATATAAAATAATTTATAATCAAAAAGAAATAAAAAAAATCTAAATACAATTTTAATATATATATTTATCGTTTCTAAAATATAAGTTAAAAAATGTAATAAAATATATATTTAATTAATAATTAAATATTGTAATGAAATTGTAAATCTCAGTATTTTTTACCCCTCTCTTTAACTCTCTATCTAATATGCATTAAAATATTAATATGATGAAAAAATTAATTGGTTATAAGTCATCAAATTATAACTCTTTCAGTTACTATTCAATCAATTAAAAATGATAAAATAATAATAATAATAATAATAATAATAATAATAATAATGAGAAAATATAATAATGATATAATAATAATAATAATAATAATAATAATAATGAGAAAATATAATTATTCAATCAAATTGTCTCTTTCCGTTACCATTCAATCATATTGTCTCTTTTCAAGAATAGATATATTTTTCTCAATAAATATGATCTCTTGATTTCTTAATAAATAATATTTACATAGTGATATTTTCTCAAATTGTAAATTATAAATATTTTGTATTTTAAATTTCATGATTTCAGTAGCTCATTTTGTATAACTAATTAGTTCTAAAAATTGAATAGAGTCAATACAATTGTCTCTTTTCAAAAATTGATATTATTTTCTCAAAATAAATATGATCTTTTGATTTCTAAATAAATAAAATATTAATAATAATTACATAGTAATACTTTCTCAAATTTAAAAAATATAAATATTTTTTATTTTTTATTATTGTTAGTTATTTTGAAAATATAATTATTTTTAATGTATAATTTAAAAATATTTTAATTAAATTTTCATGATAACAACTCTAGGGAAAATCCTAATTCTTTTAATTTTTTGATTACTTGAAGATGGTATATCAAATAAAATGAAAAGACTTTATTGCAATTTTTTTTTTTTTTGCTATTTGCACCGGTGTCGACCCACCACAAGTGGGCCACTAATCTGGCCAAGCAAGATATTTCCGCCTGGGAATCGAACTCGCTATTCCCCGAGTACGTCCTTGGACGGGGCTCCTTGCCAATGGAGCTCAACCGCTTGGTTACTTTATTGCAATTTTAATTCTCCACCTATTTTATAGTAGTATAACGTAAACTCATTATATTCCCCAATCCACCATTAATATTAATTTAGTGTAGCAGTTACAGTTTACTCGCCTCACTTAAAAAAACTCATTAATATGATTTAATTCCATAATTTCAATAACTAATATATAAATGATATCTCAGTCCCTTTATAGCATAACATACAAACTAAACCAAAGACAAACATTAAAATTCATCATCCATTTTTTTCAACCTTTCCTAATTGCACTCCATTTTTCACGTACAAGGATGTTGAATTTGTATAACAATTATAAATGACATTAGGATCTATACCATAGATTCAGCCAATATTTGTTCAAGGATGTAGCTGTCTTACAAGTTAAGACAATTTCTTCATTTTTATCTATTTATGGGTGTGAAAGATGAAAGAGAATAAACAGTTTTATGGCGAGGTTCCATGGAGCCGATGAATAATAAATAGATATATTCATATAAGAACTTTTACTTTTTTTTCTCTAATTTCCTCTGCCTTCTGTTATTTATTTTTGAAATAATGTCTTTCTATTTCTCTTATTATTTTATTTAATATTAACTTCATAACTAATGTTGCAGGGTGTAACAGGGATAGTTTCACAAATTGGAGTTATGTTATGAGATTGTTTAACAATGAAATTGTATTGGAATCTTGCAAGTAAGAGAGAGTTACTATTGACTCTAGCCTGACTGAAACTCTAGGAATCAAATGATGTCTTCAGTTGTCAATGAAAAATAACATTCAAAGCATAAAAGTCCAAACAGATGCGTTGAGGATATTGTTCATGAGTGTGGAGCTCTTATGTGAAATTTTGAATTTTAATTTTATTAGTAGGCTTTGTAATGTGGAAGCTCATAATTTAGGAAAAACTAAAAAATTGAATTAGAGTTTGTGATATGTTTCATAACTCTATTGTTTCCAAATGTATTCAGCTGGTACTGATCTAAGTAGATTGTTAATGCTTTAAAATAAATAAATAACAACAAATAAGTAATGAAACGCTATTAAAAGTCAAACTAATGCTACTTAAGAAACTTTTTATTGGGGTATCAATATTACTTTGTATAAAATGTCAAAAGTAATTGATATGTTAAGAAAAATTATTATTGAAAAAAAGGCAATTATTAATTATATTGATTCTTATGTGCATATTAGATGGTTCGTGTGTTAATTCTAAAATATGATATAAAATACAATTCATTCTTTATTTGATTATTAACCATTTTTCTTCTCTACAACTTTATTCTATTTTGATTCCGAAAGTTTGTGATTGTGATAATGTTTCTTGCTTGATATAGTATATTTTTGGCATTGCAGGTTTAATTTTGATGAAGACAATTATAATATCATTTTCATGAAAATAGTTGATTTAAATACTAAAGACTATTATCTCATTTTAAATATCCTTATATTTAAACAATGATGAGATACAATGTAACTAATATAAATAATAAATATATTATTTTTATTAACGACACTTATAGCTCACATTTTTATTTTATTCAATTCTTTTAAATATTAACACTATAAGAAATTACATTATTAATTATTATAAGGGTATTATTATATTTAATTTCTTTAAAATTTTATAGTTCATTATTTATTGTTACACTTCTCATATTCTAAAACCTATTAACAATCATTATTAGAGTTGTTATACTTTTGCTATTAGTATTAGAGTCGTTACTTATTTGCTATTAATAATTAAGTTACAACAGTCGTATTTATAAAAAATTGCAATTAGAATGGAAATTTAATATCATTAAATTTAATATATATATATATATATATATATATATATATATATATATATATATATATATATATATATATATATATATATATATATATATATATATATATATATATATATATATATATATATATATATATATATATATATATATATATATATATATATATATATATATATATATATATATATATATAATTTGTCTTAACTATTTATTATAAATCAAAAGATTAAACAATATTCATATTTTTGTAAATTTAAATGCCAAAATATTTTTATTTCTATGAGTTTTTATATTATTAATTTTTTAAAAAATTCATATTATTTTTATGAAATTTAAATTTTAAATATCTTATTTGAAGTTTATAATATTCTTATTATTATAATATTATTATTTTTAATAGTGTTAGCTGAATATATTATTATTAATTCTTAAAAAGTCAATAAAAAGTTTAAATGTTACCATATGACGGGTTACTTTAAAAAAAAGGTTGAAGATATTGGTGACTAAAGATGAATGTGAAGATATAGATACAATATCAAATGTAGTTTAAAAAAAATATTTAATAATATTCTTTAGTTACTTAATTTTTCTTTCTTCTAATTTATGCATTCTAAATAATTAATAGTATAATTGCAATATAATCTATATGGTCTATAAAATAATTTTTATGCAAATAACAAATAAATATCAACTATTATTAAAAAATTATTTCTAACATACCCGTGCAGAGCACGGGTCGGTAATCTAGTAATAATCTAGTAATAATAAAGTAAAATGAGTTTATTGGCAATTTTGACAAGTGGCATATTTCTAGAGCCCTTACTACTTTAAATGTTTCTACTTAAAGAAATACTAGTAACAAACCCGTGCGTTCGCACGGGTTCTGGTACGGGACGCGCATTTGTTTCAGATGTATATTTTTTAATAAAAAAATATCTGTTATCTGGTAAAATATAATAATTAAATGTATAAAAAAATATCTGGTATTTGTAAAAAATTAATAATTGACTGTATAGAAAAATGTCTGGTACCCGTGAAAAAATAATAATGGAATATATAGAAAAATGTCCGGTACCCGTAAAAAATAATAATTGAATGTATAGAAAAATGTCTGGTACCCGTAAAAACATTTAGATCAATAAGATTTTTTAATACAAAATATAATTTTATTATAAAATATGTGAATAATAGAAATTATAAAAATATAATAAAAAAATAAAAGTTAAAAGAGAAAATTGGTTTTGAGAAACTGCTTTAGTTTATAATTTCAAGCTTTAGTCTATTATTCAATAGATTGTAAACAACAGTAAAAAAAGACTTAACCAGGAACCTTAACATAAAAAATAAATTTTAAAATAAAAATAATTTTTAATTTATATATGAATCATAAGTATAATGTTTCTATATATAAAAATATTTGGAAAAATATTTGGCTGAACAATATATTTTATTGTAACTAATATTATTTTTATTTTGATATTATATTTAAAATATTTGGATAAAATAATTGTTCCCATTTAAAATAAAATTAAATAACAATATGGTTATTAAATAAATAGTTGAGTTTAGAAAAAAAATATCTCTTCCTGTTTGGTACGGTTCAAAGAGCCTTAGAGTTATGTGCCAAGAGTCACTCCAATCCAATATTATTTTATTACAAATTTAGAATATTGCAAAGGTTTAAGATTTTCAAGTGGCCATACTTGAATTTATGGATATTACTACTACTACACATTTTCATCAAATGGTATACTAAGGCAAATTGGGGGAAATATTTCCTCTAGAAATGTAACAGAAACGTTTCTCATCAATCATATAGATTAACTGTATCTTCCGCATGCTACTCAGTATACATCATTTACCAGTATAGAGCAGTTTCATCATAATCAAACCTATATATATTACATACTATTTCTAAAATAATATATTGCTAATTAGAATAGTAATGAAGTAGATTATGAATATAAATGGGATAAAAAGAACTAAATGAATAGCAACCAAAGCATTTGCAAGTTCAGAATCCTCTTCAAGATTCAGTATGTTTGTTTTACTTGGGTCTGCAAGCAGTAACTTTGACACAAGTATCATGCCATTGACTATGTCTGAAACAATATAGAAAACTATAATCAAGTCCCTGTATAGGTATGCTGCTAAAGATTTATAAATATAGCATTTCTCAGTTATTTTCATGCAGAAAAACCATGCTAGTGTGATACATGTGCAAATTTTCATAACATCTTCAAACATAACAGGGAAAAATGCTCGTCCAAACTCAAAAGAATCTGTATCTTTCTTTTTTAGTTTAATTCTGCTTGGAATGACCAATTTTGCATCCATATGCTTGATCTTACATTCACCTTTAGTTGATACATTAAACTTCTATTGGTACACCAATTAATAGTTGACCTTACATTCTCAAAATGCAGAACCTGTTCTTATTATTCTGTGTTACAAACATAAAATCCGAATTGAACAACTTCCAATTTAAATCCATTATTCCAGTGTAGCAAATATAAAACAAAGAAAATATGATGTGGACAATAAACTCGGTTAGTATAGAAATGCTCCAAAGAAGTTACCTCAGCAACAGGGGAACATAAATTACTAACAAATTAAGACAACATTTGATCAATCCTTTCCTGCAAGTTTCCGATCAATCTGGATACCAACAAATTAAGACAAAAGAGCTACTATTACATGAATGATCAAATCAATGTTCGCATCAGAAGAACATAAAATATTTATCACCTAAATTGATAAACCATAAACCATCAGTACATTCAAAAGTAGGATCCATGAATGATGCCGCCATGATGATAACGGGTCCTGAAACAATCAAAGAAAATTAGCATCTACATAAACTATCCTTTAGAAAAAAGATTTATAGTTATGAATACAAACTATAATCTCTTTGTGGTAAATGCATAGTTCTGAAATTATGGCATAACTTTGATCGAGCTGATTTTTTGATAACAACAATTAAGTATAGCAGAAACCTACTGCTCATATTCAAACTCCAAGGGATGAGTAATAAATAAATTGAGCTGCTTGTTGCGGTTAGTGAACAATTCAGCTCCATCAAGGCTGCTTACACAACACCAGTTCTTGCCGTATATACATTCAAGACTGCAATACCCCGAGGTTGTATGTATATTAAGAAATCACCAATTTAGACAATACCTTATAAGACATATCTAACTTGTTTTTGTAATTGCTATTATAGAGATAATAAAAGTAAGGCTGTTCTAACAGGTTTCTCATTGCGATCGACATATCATCCTGGCAATTGTTACAATATAATTAAACATGTTAAGAATTGTATTTTCATAATCGTTTGCATGAAAGGGAATTTAGCTGAATGTGTGCGTCCATACGTACCTGAAAGTTTGAGAAGACAATAGGCTAAATATAGTAGCCCTTGTTGCATGCCTTTCTCCTTCAGTTTCAAGAAATCCTAAAGTTGTCAACAAAGAGCATTGAGTATTTTTCAAATTAAAGACTTATTTTTTTTATAGAAACAGAAAATTAGAGTTTCAAGAATGAAATCCCCTCCCATATTCTTGTCTTTCCCATATGGATTAATCAGGACCTGGTATATAGAATAGTAATGCCAACACTAGATATGTAAGTTTTAGCATACATGTTAACCATCACAATAATCAAGTTTTTTTGTACTTCACAAAAGTTGCAGTTCATAATATCTAACAATTTGCTATGGAACTTTCAAAAGTAGTGACGATATGAAAAGGGGATATGTAAATATGGAACTTGTCAAAAACCTGTAAATATGGAACTTTAAACATTGAACCCTAAAACATAAAACAAACACATCACGGTAACCATACAATCAGATACATTCAATAAAAGTATAGTAACAAAAACTTACCAATGGTAGGGATAGTAGTGATGATATGAAAAGGGGATCTGAAAAAGTTCGGTTTAATGAATCGCTCTAGATTGCTGCGATTGAACGTTTACATATCTGAAAAGGGTAAAACTGAAGGATATGGAGATTTTAAAATGAAAGTAAAACAATAAAGTAAAAATCGAACCTCTAAAATCTGAGGAGAATCAGCGTCTTCTTCGTCGTATGCGATTCAACTGTGATCACCACAGGCAACGAAATCAAAACCCTACCATGGAAGCGTTGGATCTGGAAAAAAAGTCCTGTTAATAAACAACATAGAAGTCACTAATTCTATAGGTTGAGCAAACAAACCATACCAGATCATGGTGATGAAGAAGAAGGTTGATGAAGAGGAAGAAGAAAGTCAGTAGTCATGAGAGAAAGAGAAAAGAGAGAGAGAAAGAAAAAGAAGATGAAGAAAAGGGAAAATGAAAGAAGAGGAAAAAAATTTAGATTTGAGAAAAGGGATAATACATTGTGAGAAGAAAGAGAAAGATAGAAAGAGGAAAAAAAGGACGAGAGAAAAAAAAATGAAATTCAAATTGAACCAAGTTTGCATCATTGAAGGAAGCTTAATTGAGAAAAGAATGTAGAAATTGTCCACGTGGATAGTGTAATTGAAGAGTATTTATAAAAAGGGCATATAAGTAATTGGTAGAACATCTACCTTTCTTATATGATGATTCTATTTTTGTTAAGTTATTATTTATTAATTTAATAATTCATTTTATTTCAATTATTATTCATTCCCTATTTCCTATGCTATTTTCTTGGATAACACCCTTTTAATTGGTTTATTACATTTTTTTTATTATTGATTCATATTCTTTTGGATAACACTTTTTAAATGGGTTAATGACCACATAATTCCCACTTGCACGTTACTCTTGGATAACACCCTTTTAATTGGTTTATGACATTTTATTTATTTATTTATTACTGATTCCTATTCTTTTGGATAATACTCTTTTAATGGGTTAATGACCACACAATTCCCACTTGCACGTTAAATTATTTTTCAACTTTTCAGCAAACATTCACCGCCTACGGCAAACCCCTGATCTTCTTCATCAATTCATTCGCTTGATTCAATGTATCTTTCTCAATCATTTCAACCGACCCTTCATTTCGTCCATCGTTCTTCGAGGATTCTGCTTCTATGGGTTTCACGATTCATTCTCTTTAATGGTAATTATTCATCTCCCAATTCCTAAGCAGGGCTTAATCAATATTGTTTCTTTCTGATTATTGGTATTTCCTGATTATTGTGCCCATCTATAAATATGACAAATTCCTTTTCTGGATTATCATTAACCTCTAATCCTTCTATCTGTTGCTTCGGTTTTTTTAATGGTTGCTGCAAGACGCGATTTTGTTACTGAAATCACTCCGGCAAAAGAATCATGGGATGTTGTTGTTCGAGTTATTCGCTTATGGTTTGTTCCAGACATGAATTCGAAACAAAAATATTATGCGATGGAAATGGTTCTAATGGATGAGAAGGTTGTTATTGTTGATTCGTTTGTTAATGCTTTGCATATTAGTTTCAATGTTTTTGTTCTAAATATTTCATCGTTTTTGATTGACAGGGTGGCAAGATTCAGGCTTCTGTTCGAAAAGCTTTGCTCTATCGATTTGATAACAAGGTTCGTGAGGGTAATGTTTATAAATTTAAACATTTTGGTGTCGCCGCTAATACTGGAGCGTATAGGACCACAAAACATCAGTTCAAATTGAGTTTGCATAATTCCACCGTGGTTATAGAATTTGGTGCTGATCTGATAACTTTCTCCCCTTACTCATTTGTATCTTTCCCAGAGATAGTTGGGAAAATTGACATGGACTACTTGATTGGTAATTATCATTTAATATTAAACTCCTATTTCCATCAAACTATGTATTATGAGTTTTAATTTGTGTTATCTGGTATTTTTCGTTTTTTTCAATAAGATGTTAATGTGTTATGTCTTATTTGTGAATTAGATGTTGTGGCCATTTTGTCTGGAGTTGGATGTGAACGAGTCTATGAAAGGAATGGAGTAACTACTAAGTTTAAGGTGTCTAATGGGTGAGCAAATATTTTTTAATTAGTATAAAATTCAATGTATTTTTTTTGTCATGCTATGTTTGGTTTTTGACTTAAGTTGTTTCTTATTTTTTTTATAACTGTAGTATGAAGCTTGACTGTACACTCTTTGGACCATATGTTGATGAGCTTGATTCATACCTTGAATCGGGTAACCGCGGCACTATTGTTGTGCTTGCTAAATTTCTGAAAGTCAAGATGTATAACGGAAAAATCCAGATGCAGAATGCAATGAATTGTACCAAACTATTGTTCGACCCAAAAACACCTGAGGCGGATAGTTTAAAACTGAAGTAAATTCTTTAAAAATCTTATATACATTTAGCAATTCATTTTCTTCTATTAATTTTTATGATTTTTTTGAAATTCCATTATTGAATTTCCTACTTTGTTTTCTTTCTTATTAATGATAACATTGGATCGCCCACTCAGCCATTTAGTTATATGAAGGATGTTTCTGAGATGAGTTTAGAAGAGGATTTCTTAAATTTGAGTCAGCGCAAAACAATTGAGGAGCTAAAGGACTGTCAAGATGTAACTTTTGCTGACACTTATGTCGCATAAATATTTCTTACGTTATAGGTTTATTTTTTAATGCTATTTCATCTTTTTCTTGTAGAACATGGTTTGTGTTGTGTTAGGCACAATCAAACATGTTGTTGGTGGCAATGATTGGTGGTATGCTGCATGTGTCTGCAACAAGGCAGTCGTTGTAGATTCCAAAAGGTTTTTCTGCCCAAAGTGTGAACAGCATGTCTGGACAATAGTTCCAAGGTGTTATTTCAAAATTGTTTAAATTTTCATGGCTAATTTATATATTCTAAAATTATTCAATTTCATAACTTTGTTAAATATATAGGTACCGTGTCAAAGTTAGAGTAATTGATGAAACAGACTCAGCTACTTTTATGCTTTTTGATCGTGATTGTTATTTGCTAACCAAGATTACATGTTCTAATTTGATTGCTGAAATGGACCGGGTGAGTATTTAGAATAAAAATAAATTGTTATATTTATTCAACTTTCATTAACGTAACTTAAATATCTATGTTTTAGGAAACTGAGCCAGCAGTTGTGCAGAGAGTGATTGGTGGTTTTGTTGACCAAACCTATTTGTTTAAGATAGACGTAAACAATGGTGTGAACTCTGGATTTGAGCAATCATTTTGTGTGAAAAAAGTTTGTGCTGATAAAGACATTATTACTAAGTTCAAATCTGTTGCAAAGGTCCATAATACTCTCTTGCAAGTTGCTTCGTTTTATTTTTGTGTGCAATGTTTGTGTTACACAATTGTTCATATAACTGAATTACTTGTGCAATTATAAACTGTTTAGAATTCGGTTGACGTTGAGGATGATTTGGCTGCTGGGGTTGAGCAAAATGATATGGCTGCTGGTGTTGTTCAGAATGATATGGGTGCTGGTGTAATTCAGGATTTGAATTCTGCTGTGAAGGTGGCTACACTCTCTAACCGTTTATTCTTGGTTTAGGTTTTTTTTTGTTTTGTTAAAAGTGATTTATGTTCATGTTATTAACTTTGAAATTATATTCTGTGTAGAATTCTACTGGTGTTGATGAGAATTTGACTGCTGTCCATGTTCAAAGTGAGTTGACTGCTGGTGTAGTTCGGAATTTGAGTTCAACTTTCTTCGCAACTTTCTTCCCCTTTGTCGGGACATATCTAGTGTCTGCAACTAATCCATCAATGACTTTCATAGCTTCTTCATTCCTGATAAATCAAATCGCATTAAAGAAATTATTATGTGATAAGTAGAATGCAAGGACAGGAAAATAAAACCTGTTACTCTACATTGTTTCACCATGATTAACAATTAACTACTAAAATGTTAATCAAAAATCATATACTTGAACAAATTGTTATTTTAACTAACAAATTTGAGAGACTCAAGTCATATATCAAATCTTCTTTTTGGACAAACCCTAATTGTATCCAAAAAACCTAATCCACCCAATTCGACAATTTCTCAACTACTTAAATGCAATCTTCTTATTAACTGAAGAAGGAGAGGATTACTTAAATAAACAATCAGGAATGTTTCATCAAAAGCCTGAAAAATTATTCAATGTGTCTTACAACAAATCCTCCATAAAAAAATGGTAACCATTAATCTATCTGAGAATCGTTGAGCTGACAAATTGATAAATGCGTTAAATTTCTTATCTAATTTGTTTGCTTACCCGTAACCGACATGATCGCACTCTCCCAAACTCATTTTCACCGCCCTGTGAAAACTCTGTTTTCGGTTTTTGGTAGAACTTGGAAATTTCTGTTCGTGTTGGTTTTAAACTCCTCTGCTTCAAATCTAATGACTTCCTTTTTTTTGTAACTGATGCGTTGTTTACTCTATCTATTTACCCTTTGGAAACTTAATTTCCAAATTGCCATAAAAAAAACTTAATTTCCAAATTTATTTCCTAATTTATTGGGCCGTTCAAGCCCTTTTATGTTTTGGGTATTCATGTAACTCTTTGCTATAAGTGTCCCTAAGTGAGTTGTTTTTTAACATGTGTTGCAACTTCTTCATGTGGTATTTTTTATATGTTTAAGTTACACAAATTATTAATGTATTAATTTTTTTTTTAACTTAAACAAATTATTAATAAATTATAAATGCAAAAATTAACTAAATAAAATTTTTATGTATACTATTAATAACAATGAAATTTTATCTATTCAATAATAATTTAATTATAACTAAATTTTTTTAATTATAAATATTTATAAAATATATATTTTTTCCCATAAAAAATTAACCCGTGTCTCGCACGGGTCTAAATACTAGTACTATAATAAAATAATTAAAGTTAATTATAGTAAGATTACTATTAATAGCATGTTTTAAAATGGTAAGGTTTCTAAGAAGATGACACTTGTCAAATTTGCCAAAAAACTCATCTTGCTTTATTATATTCTATGATACAATTTTTTTTTGGTAAACATCAATGATATTCAAATGCATATATTCATTCAAGATAACCATTGCACGTATATGCAAACAAAATCGAGAAAGTGAAAATAAATTCGAAATAAACTTGCATTGGTTGTGAAAAGGGCCTAGTTCTAAATGACTTAAATGAGACCACCAAAGAGAGCTATCTCTCCCTCCACTTATGATGGGCCCATCAGTATCTCCATATCTATTAGTTAATGCCTTAAACCAAAGACCTTCTTTTTCTGATCTAAATTTCCAAACCCATTTACCCAAGAGAGCATCATTGAGTCCTCTCAATTTTTTTATGCCTAAGCCCCCCTCTTATAATGGTCTACATACCGTATCCCATTTGACCCAATTTATTTTCCTCTCTTCCTCTCTCCTACCCCACAAGAATTGTTTAAACATTGATTCGACTTTTGAGATTATACCTGTCGGAGCCTTAAAGAAGGAGAGATAATAGACCGGGATAGCTGACAAGATTGATTTGATAATAACTACCCAACCTCCAATAGACAGTTAGTTATGCTTCCATCTCGACAATTTGGATCTCACTATATCAACTATGGGTTGCCACATCGCTATTCTTCTTGGGTTTGCCCCAATCGGTAAGTCAAGATATTTGAATGGTGTGGATCCTACCTTGCAATTTAAGATGTTGGCTTCTTCCTCTAACCAATTTTGCAGAATGTTAATACCGATCGGCGAACTTTTATGGAAATTCACTTTGAGACCCGACATTAACTCAAACAGCAGTAGAATTGCCTTTACGATTCGTATATTTCCCCACCCTTTTCTTCCTATGATTAAGGTGTCATCAACATACTGAAAATGTGAAAAGCACTTGTCGCCGCCATCAAATCTAAATCCAAAAAAATCCCCTGATTCCACTGCTTTTTCCGTTAGAAGGTTAAATCCTTCTGCACCCAGCAAGAAAAGGAACGGAGATAAGGGATCTCCTTGTCTAAGACCACGACTCATAAAAAATTCTTTTGTGGGACTCCTGTTCCCCAACACTGATATTGATTTTGTTGATAAGCATTCTATGATCGAGCTCCTCCATTTCTCGTGAAACCTCATCTTTTGCATGACGAATGCTAGGAAATTCCAATCAATCGAATCAAATTCTTTTTCGAATTCAACCTTGAACAATTACAATTCTTTTTTCTTTCTTTTTGCCTCGTCCACAATTTTGTTGGCAATGAGAATTCCATCTAGGATTTGTCTGCCCGAAATGAATGATGATTGTGTTTCACATACCACTGAGCGGGTCACCTTTTCCAGCCTATTCACTTGTACTTTGGAGATGACTTTGTATATGCAGCCGATTAGGGAAATAGGCCTAAAATCTGACACCTTTACTGGATTCTTTTTTTGGTATTAACACTATGAACGAGCTATTTGTCCCTTTCAAAATCCTACCATTGGTGTGAAACTCGATCATTACACGCATGAAGTCTATTTTGACGTCTTCCAAAAACTCTTTAATAAAGCCAAAATTCACTCCATCTGGCCCTGAATTTTCGAGCTATCGTACTCCCAAACCGCTCTTTTAACTTCCTCTTCTATGAAAACTTTTACCAGCATTTCACTTTCATTATTATTAACCCTCTTGAAATTCATGTTAATTGCCAATGGTCTGACGCCTCTAGCTAAGAATTGATTTTGGAAGTGGTCGAAAATTGTGTTTTTTATTTCAGTCGCCTCACTCAGTATTTACCATTCCATTCCAAGCTTAAGATTTTGTTCTCTCTTCTTCTCTTATTGATGCAACCATGAAAGTAATTAGAGTTTGTATCTCCTTCCTTGAGCCATCTTACTCTTGATTTTTGCCATTGAATGCTGCCATTGAGAGTTGATAATTTGAATATTTAATCCCATATTTGTCTCTTAGATTGTGACTCCTCCTCTGTTAGGCCTGTTGATTCTTCGTTAAGTTTGAGTCTATGAAGTTCGGCTTTTGCTTCTTTGTTTTTTCCCCAAGGTTTTGCGTGTGATCTTTATGCCAAGCTCTGAGCTTCTCTTTAATCAGCTTCAATTTTTCTTTTAATACAAACATGCTACAGCCTTCTATCTTCATGTTTCTCCAATGTTCTCTAACAAAATTATAGTAACCTTCTGTGTCCTTCCAGCAACATAGCATCCGGAATGGTTTTGGGCCCCAATTTTTTTGGAATTCGCCAAACATGGTAGGACAGTGATTGGATAGGCCTTTGTTAAGACACCATTATTTACTTGTCGGCCATTCATTGTACCATGATTCTGAAAGAAGAAATCTATCGATCCTGCTCTTAGCGGAATTTCCAATTCTAGACCAAATGAATTTTCTGCTATGCAACGGTACGTGTAGAAAAAATAACTTAAAGAGCCACCTTATTACACTAAAATAACTTATTTATTTACCTCATTTTAATTTTGATTTTAAGAGAAAGAATTCTTTAACAAACATTTACATTCCTTACAATTTACAAATGATGTATTGATAATTAAAATAAAAAAAAAAAACAGTATTCATAATGTTAAACTGAGACACACACCTTCATCGTGGATCTGTGATTTGGTTATGATTTATGAAGGTGAAGAGTGAAGTAAAGTTGTTAGAGCAAAGATGATGGTGGATTTGGGTCCGTTCTCAAACGAAAACTTCGACCCAAAGAAATGGATCAACTCGGCGTGTCAGAGTCGACACCCTCAGGAGTCATTGGATAAGCACCTCGTCGATTTGGAGATGAAGCTCCAGATGATTTCCGAGGAAATCGCCGCTTCTCTCGAGGACCAAAGCACCGCTGCTCTCCTCCGTGTTCCTCGCGCCACTCGTGACGTCATCCGCCTCCGCGATGATGCCGTTTCTCTCCGTTCTGCTGTCTCCGCCATCCTCCAAAAGCTCAAGAAGGTTTGCCCAACTTACGATTTGGATCGTAAAATTCTGCGTTCGATTTCAATTATTCATCCTCACTCTATTTTATAGGCAGAGGGATCGTCTTCTGAATCTATAGCGGCACTTGCTAAGGTCGATGTAGTCAAGCAGAGGATGGAAGCTGCTTATGAAACTTTGCAGGTACTCATACTGAATTGAATATTGCTTATGAAACTTTGCAGGTACTCATAGTGAATTGAATTGAATATTGTTATAGCACATTAAGATTTACTATAGTGCCGCCAATTTGTTGTTTAATAACAGGATGCTGCTGGATTAACCCAATTAAGTTCCACAGTGGAGGATGTATTCGCCACTGGTGATCTCCCTCGTGCTGCTGAAACACTTGCTAATATGAGGCATTGCTTGTCTGCTGTTGGGGAGGTACTAATTTCCCCCCTTTTGATTATCTCTATCAAGTGCATCAGCTTTGGTACATTTACCTTTTGTATATACTTTTGTTTTCACTTTTGCACATGCTCTCTACTCTATTTTTAGGTTGCTGAATTTGCCAACATAAGAAAACAGCTTCAAGTCTTGGAGGATAGGCTAGACACAATGGTGCAGCCTCGTCTTACTGATGCATTATCCAATCGCAAGGTTACAGATACTTTGGAAACCATGCTCTTACATCCTATGATTTGAGTTTATTTCCTTTTCTTAGCTATTATTGTTGTTGTTTAGGTTGATGCTGCTCAAGATTTGCGTGGAATTCTCATTAGAATAGGAAGGTTTAAGTCTTTGGAATCTCAATATTCAAAGGTACATCTAAAACCAATTAAACAACTCTGGGAAGACTTTGAATCAAGAGAATGGGCTAATAAGTCTGCAAATGAGAAGAATGAAATGGAGAAAACATCAAGTGGTGGCAATTTTCAGTCTGTTTCACCTGCAATATCCTTCTCCAATTGGTTACCAAGCTTTTATGATGAGCTACTACTTTATCTTGAACAAGAATGGAAATGGTACCATTACTGATAACTGGTGCTTTTTTTCTGTCCTTTTACTGTTGATCAGATGATTGATTTAAAGCATTACCAATTCCATGTTTACACTCACTGCATAAATTTCATGTTTCTTATTACATGCAAAAAGGGTTTGACTCATCAATAGTTATGCACCCTAAACTTGGTGCTGGTGGTTTTTAATTTTCTATGTCAACTGAACTTACTGAAAAAAGGTTGATCAGATGATTGATTTAAAGCATTACCAATTCCATGTTAACACTCACTGCATAAATTTCATGTTTCTTATTACATGCAAAAAGGGTTTGACTCATCAATAGTTATGCACCCTAAACTTGGTGCTGGTGGCTTTTAATTTTCTATGTCAACTGAACTTACTGAAAAACATCAGCTAGCATAAAATGATATTAAATAAATTTGCATATTTCGAGTAGTGCAATAAAAGCATTTGGGCGGTTGCTTGCAGGTGTATGATTGCTTTTCCAGAAGATTATAAAACTCTTGTCCCGAGGTTACTAAGTGAGACAATGATGGCTATAGGTGCAAGTTTCATATCTCATATCAACCTTGCCATTGGAGATGCTGTTCCAGAAACAAAAGCACTGGCTAAAGGTTGTTCGTGAATCTTTTACATGGTTTTCTCTAAATGAGAAAATATTAGCTAAATTTATATATTCACTGCTCAATATTTGTTATCCTCATTGACTTTTTAAAGTAATAATAATTGATTTCAGGCCCTCCAAATCAGATTTTTTTTATGCTATATAGATAAAATAGTTGTAGATGTATGTTCCAAGAAGAAATATCTTGGTCATTTGTGTTTTATTTTTTAGTGAATTGTTCTTTTAGTTCACATCCCCACTTGGTTGTTGTTGTTGTTGTTGTTGTTGTTGTTGTTGTTGTTCTTTTAGTTCACATCTGAAAAGAATATGATGGTGAAAGAGTTTCATAACTTCTGCTTTACAAAAAGCTTTTTAGCAAGAGAAAATTTCTGTTTTGTGCTACATGGATGTCTTTCTTGGTCTCTTTCTTATACTTTTCCCAACTTTCGGCATTTTTACACCTGAAGTAGCATCTCAAAAATGATACACTATAAGTTATTGCTCAAACTCTACTTGGAGTAGCATCTCAAAAAGCTCTATAAGCTAGTGAATAAACTGTTTCAGCACGTTATGGAATACCGTTACCAAACAACTCTACTTTGATCATACGAGTTTATGTGCTTTAAGTTATTCACTAAGATAATGCTTTGACGTTGCCAAACCATACTAAGTTTCATTTTAAGTCATTTTTCCAGCTCATAATTTTGGTAACTATCAGTTCCTTGGTTCTTCTGACACTTGTCTCACTGGTTCATGATATTTGTATATCTCGTTCGTTTTTTCCTCTCCAAATGACCTTTTGAGTTTAATTTCGAATAGAGAATTGGAAGTTGAAAATTGTGATGATTTAGCATATATCTTTCATTTAGCAAATAGTATATAATTATTGCCATTGTTAACCGTATTATTCTCTGTACTAAATCTACAGATTATTGATAGTTTAGCTCATGAATCTTTGTAGGTTTATCGGATATTTTATCTGGAGACATGCAAAAGGGTATTAAGCTTCAGACAAAGCACCTGGAGGCTTTGATTGAATTACACAATATCACCGGGTCCTTTGCAAGGAATATTCAACACTTATTTTCTGGTTCTGACGTACAAGTTTTAAGGGATGTGCTGAAAGCAGTGTATTTGCCATATGAATCGTTTAAACAAAGGTAAAATCTTATTTTAATTTTAAACATAATTGAAATTTTGTTAAATCAAGTTTGTCTGTTCATTCTATATGGCACATGGCTTCAGTATTGTGGATGAATTGAGCGGGCTATGGGGATGAATTTTAACTTCATATTTCACCTTTTTTTTTTCTTTCTAAAAATTTAGAAGAATAAAAAGAGAAATAGTAACATAAATGCCAATAAACAAATGGTCCTATATTGTAAAGACACGTGCAAAATATTCTCATATATAAGCATCCATTAAACCCTTTTTCAACTCGTAGAAACATCTTTTAATTTTACTATGTTTATTGGAAATATCTACAGGTATGGACAGATGGAGCGTGCCATCCTTTCCTCTGAGATTGCAGGAATAGATTTAAGAGGAGCTGTAATTCGAGGGGTAGGAGCCCAAGGAGTTGAACTCAGTGAAACTGTTCGTAGGATGGAGGAGTCTATTCCTCAAGTTATTATACTTCTTGAAGCTTCTGCCGAGAGATGCATCAGTTTCACTGGAGGTTCTGAGGCAGATGAGCTGATTCTCGCCCTTGATGATATAATGTTACAATACATTTCCACTCTACAAGAAACTCTCAGGTCACTAAGAACTGTCTGTGGTGTGGATTATGGTGGCGGTGGTACTGGAAAGAAAGACATCGAGAAGAAAGATGGAAGTCAAAATGCTCGGAGAGTTGATTTGGTCTCAAATGAAGAGGAATGGTCCATGGTCCAAGGGGCACTGCAGATCCTTACAGTTGCAGATAGTTTGACAAGCAGATCCTCTGTCTTCGAAGCATCTTTAAGAGCTACTCTTGCTAGATTAAGCACAACTTTATCTTTTTCAGCATTGGGTTCAAGTTTAGATCAAAACCAGACTATAAATGGTAATGAAGACGGAGAGCCATCTTTTGGTGGGAGGGCTGCCTTGGACATGGCAACACTGCGGCTGGTTGACGTGCCCGAGAAAGCTAGGAAACTCTTTAGCCTCTTAAATCAGGTATATTTAACATTAGCTTTCTTGCACTCTCATTTTCTTCTGGTTTTGAAAATGATAGAAGGATAGTGGATTAATCTAAATATTTGGATTGGGAAGCACCTTATAAATATAATTTGAAAGAATCTTATGGAGTTGTTTTCTCTGCCTCTAGCCCTTTTAATCTCTGTCTCCGTTTGTTCAGCGTCCCTCCTTGAGTAGGAGTTGAAAAAGCATTTATTCTTCTGTTTGAAAAAACATAAAATGAAAATGAGATTTTCTTTAATCGAGTTCTTTGCTGTAATCATCACATGGTTAATGCAAAATAAGCCACAGCTAAAAGTTTATGCTCACAATTTTCAAAATTAATTGACCATTATTTTTCAACAAACTATGAATGTCATTCTATTTCACAATTCATTCATTTCAAGAACAAGAAGGTTGCCTCGGTGTTCCTTTGGCTATGTGCTGCTGCTGACACTTGTTTCTATCTCTTCAGACATTCTTGTGTTCTTTTTTCTTGTTGCATTACAGAAACATATTTAATTATTTATTTGCAGTCTAAAGATCCCCGTTTCCATGCTCTTCCCCTTGCATCTCAAAGAGTTGCAGCATTTGAAGACACAGTTAATGAACTTGTATATGATGTCCTCATATCCAAAGTACGGCAACGCCTCAGTGACGTGTCCCGTTTGCCAATATGGTCAACAGTTGAGGAACAGAGTGCTTTTCCTCTCCCTACCTTCAGTGCATATCCACAGTCCTATGTGACCAGTGTTGGCGAGTATCTTCTTACTTTACCCCAACAATTGGAGCCCCTTGCTGAGGGAATATCTAGCAGTGAAGCGAATGATGAAGCACAGTTCTTTGCAACTGAATGGATGTTCAAGGTAACTCATGACATAGAAGAAGCTTGTTAGTTAAGAAGAATAAATGTTCTCTTTTGTCTGAAATAGTATGAAGTAGGGAGTAATGACTCAACATTTTCTGCTGGTTGTGTTAACTTTCAGGTTGCAGAGGGTGCAACAGCACTCTACATAGAGCAGTTGCGTGGGATTCAGTATATTACAGACCGCGGTGCGCAGCAGCTATCAGTTGATATTGATTATCTTAGTAACGTGCTTTCGGCTCTTTCAATGCCAATCCCTGGAGTTCTGGCTACATTTCAAAGTTGTCTTTCTACCTCAAGAGACCAGATAAAAGATCTTCTGAAGACAGATTCAGCAAACCAATTTGATCTGCCAACAGCAAACCTTGTGTGTAAGATGCGGCGGGTGAATTTAGATTCGTGATTGAGCACTTCCCCACCCTCTCCCCATTTACAGATGTTTTTGGCCTGCGGATTGCATTCTTTTACATAGACAGTACCTACTAATTGAATGCTTCTATTTTAAGTTAAATATAAACTTCTTTCATGTTGGATTTGCGACTAGCTATTACAAAACGCACATCATCTACATAACAATAACTTATTATACAAGACAAGAGGAACACTAGTGTGTCAACATAATAATAATCATTTGTATTTTTTTCCCTTCCATCCGAGTTGCATCATTATCAATTTGTTATAAGTCTGTTTAGTTTGTAATCTTTTTTCTTTCTAAAATTTGTTTGTTTGTGCCCATTTTAATCTACAAGTAAACAAGTAAAGTGACTTGTAAAAAAGTGTCTTGCAGCTTTGGAAACAAAAAAAAATATCAACATTTATTTCTATTATTTTCAAAATAGCATCATTTCTAATTAACTAGTAATAAACCCGTGCATATGCACCGGTTTTAGTTTGGTACGCGCATTTGTTTAGATAATATTAAAAAGAAAAAAAAATTTATATCAATAATAAATTTTTTTGTTTATAAAATATTTAAATAAATAGATTCTTTTTTTTGTATATCATTTTTGGATCATAAATATCATCTTTTGAATATAAAAATATTTGAATTAATAATAGATTTTTTTCGTATGCAAATATTATTTATGTTTAGGTATCATTTACAAAAATATCTAGATCAATAGTAAATTTTCGTATATAAAAAATTTTAAATCTAAATTTTTTTTCCCGTATACTATTTTTGAATCAATTTTTTTTTATCACAAATACCATTTTTCATATATAAAAAATATTTAGATCATTGATAGATTTTTCTCCTATAGAAATATTATTTATGTTTAGGTATCGTTTATAAATTTTTGTATACAAAATTATTTAGATCAATAATAGTTTTTTTCGTATATCTTTTTTGAATAAATTTTTTTTGGATCATAAATACCATTTTTCGTATATAAAAATATTTAAATCAATAATATATATTTTTCCGTATACAAATATTATTTTTGTTTAGGTATCATTTATAAAAATATCTGAATTAATAAAATTTGACTATAAATAATAGAAGTATGTTACAATTGAATAAGTTATATTATAGATATTTTATCTTCTCACCATCATAATGATATATTCACTTCAAAATTGTACCATGCTTTTATTAAGATGTTAAAATGAATACATTTTAAGAAAAACAATTATTAACACCCTAAAATTTAGCATAGACGTTTAATTTAATTGAATAAGTTATATTATAGATATTTTATCTTCTCACCATCATAATGATTCACTTCAAAATTGTACCATGCTTTTATTAAGATGTTAAAATGAATACATTTCAAGAAAAACAATTATTAACACCCTAAAATTTAGCATAGACGTTTAATTTAAGTTCCTAATTCTCTTTGAGTAGAGTAACATGTCACATAAAACTAAAAGTGACTGGTTTTTCATTTTGTTGGTGATTTTTTTATAAAAAAATTGATTATACTAAATTGTTAGTTTGTATAAAATGAAAGCGGGCATAATCTCATATAAAACTTAAACAATATTACCACCAAACATACATAAAAATCCTTTTACTTTGGCATTTATATTAAGGCAATTGTTTGTCTCAAACTAATCACTTCAAATTATGTTCTAAGGTTCAAAAGAGCTTAGATACATTTCTATTCAATCCACTCCATCTAACCTATGATATAAAATTGATTCACGCGAGAATTTTATATACATTCTCTAATTTCTATTTTCACTACTCTCTACTTGCACTCTAAATTGACTTGGACGTCGAAGTGTCTTGCAGGTACACACACCCCTCCACCGCTGCACCAGAAGCTCATTTCAGCAGTTGGAGATTAGGACTACCAGTTCAAGATTTGCATCAACGAACCACATCAAATTCTGGTTACTGAACGAAACAGTGGCATCGTTTGTGTAAAACGAAACAGTGGCATCGTTTGTGTGAAATGACTTCTGATTCCTACAAGTTCCATAATTTTGAATTCTCCTCATCGAAGCCTTCTTCAATAACTGAATTGGAATATTTTGATCTTAAACGCGTAGATGCAGGGCGTTTAGATCAATTGAGCTCCATTTCAACTCCGGTCAACCAAATTTTTGAATTTCCAATACTTCAAAAACGCACGAATAGAACATCTCAAACCCAAATTAAGATCCTAATAGAACTTTGGTCATGCACCGTTTTGATTGTTCGTCATTGATAAGATTTTCCTCGTAACGACTTCCTATGTCGCAAATTTGTAACTGGCCCACCTCTTGTAAGACGAAAATAGCATATAAAAGATGATTGACTATCATATTGCTTCAAAATGGCTATATCACGACGAAGCTAACCGAATCCAAGAGCATAATTGCAATGGAGGCGATCACCATTGCAGAACATATGGTGCAACGTTGCGACGCAGAACACCAGATAGTCTGGTGTTATCCTGTCACGTCACATTGTCATAAGGAAGATCTACAACACTCAGGTATTTTTTAGCCTATTTGTTGAAACACATGTCCCTCCTAATGTATCAGTGTAGCGCCAAAAATGGATCATGGGACATAAACAGACACCAGCCTTCGAATGTGATGAAAGCCTTTGAAGGACAAAAAAAATCCGCCTACCGCTAATGCAGACCCCATGGCAACCACGATCGACCTACTGTAACACCCTTCTAAACCCCGCGACAATTAAATAAATATATCAGAGTACATGGAACAAGGGTGCCACAATTCAAATTTAAAAACAAGCATCATATGTCATTGTCATACATTCACTGAGGAAATTCATCATAAGACATTATAACTCATGTTAACACAGCGGAAAATTAGTCATACGGATAAGTTCAACATCTTTGAAAACTATATCCCACAAAACTCAAAATAAAACAAATAGAGTCATGAACAATAACTCAAAACATCGCGTTCCCTAGTGTTACAATATTAGAGCATGACACCTGACACTAAACTAAACGCACTGACTCATGAGCTAATCCTCACCAATTCGAAAAGCCGCTATCCTCAATCTAAAAATAACAACATGTAAGGGTGAGTCTCATCGCAATTAACAAATATTATTGCATCATAAATGATAGCACATCATAGTTATATTATTCACCCAATGGTATTATATTCATACAATTCAACAACACACAACCAACACATAATCAATTCATAACACTGAAACACATTCAATCATGTTATGAAAATCATGCATATGAATGAACTGACACTATGCATGTGGTACCAAACATCATCAATGGGAAACCCACCGACCGATCCAACATCGTCAAGATACGGCCCTGCCAGCACAAATTCCACACAATGGTAATTATGCCCTTCACTGATCCAACACATCATCATGGATACAACCCTCAACAAATGATTATGAATGAATGCAAACATATATGAAACATACTTATACCATCGTCAAGTCCATGAGTAACATCATCTAATACTCAAATCATCATCATCATCATCATCAAAGCATGTTTATATATATTAACATCATTCAAATATAATCATATCATCAATCAACTCAAAGGTTATTTCATTAGGTTCATCATACTCAAAACGGCACTCAAAACAGGCAAACGGTTTAAAAGTTACGCATCGTCAAACTTTCAAAAATCACAAAACAGCAGAATTCTGCACTCACGCTGGTCATACGCGTACCATGCGCGTATCAGCATAGGCTGATTTCCACACAAACACACACCATACACGTATCACAGTGCCATACGCGTATCATCTCTTCATCATACGCGTACCATACGCGTACAGGAAGAAGGGCGTATTTTGGATGGGACAGGGCGCGTACCATATGCGTACGGCCCCTGGGAAGCCCCTCATAAGCGTACTATACACGTACTGTAATACAGTGAACTGACTTTTTAATCGAAAATTTTGCGGTAAGCAAGAGTCGCCACCGACTTTTATTTTATCCAAATTAAATCAGAAAGGCTAAAAGAACAGTAAAAACCTTTTAAATAAAAACTGAGTTCGGGGGTAATTATGCAAAGGGAAGGTGTAAGGCACCCTTTGCATCCATGGTTTTCCATGGGCTCTTAATTGCTTTGCTTTTTTTCGTTCAGAAATGTAGAAGAAGTGAATATGGACTTTAGCTCGTAAATGAGCGTAGCCATTTTGAAGGTTTATGAGAAAGAATATGAAAAAGGTTTTAGAGCAAGGCAAAGCAATTAGGAGCAATTACCTTAGTAATGTAGAAAACAGTTCTTTTAGCCTTTCAGGGTGAAAGGGTCTGTCCACGCCATAAGAGGGCAGGAAGCCTTTCATTTGGAGGTTGAAGGTTCGTCGAGAGTTCGTTCGCCATAAGACTATCCCATGCCATAGAGAGGCAGGTAGTCTAAGGGAAGAACCAGAATAGCCTTTCGTAGGCAGCCAGAGGATACCTCAGCCTTTTCGTAGGCAACTTCCGAGGGTCGAGGTCATATTGGTGTATCGAAGGCAGCATCATTAGGGTCTTATGACCTTTGTATAATCGAGGCAACATGGCTGAGGTATCCTCATATTCGAGGGACATGGCTATTCTGCAAAAACACAAGGCAACAGGCAATAAGGCAACAGGCAACAGAGAGGTTACCCAAAAAGTGTGCGTGTGTGCACCAATCACGTGATTTGATTCAGAAATTTATCTTATAATTAGTTATTCTAGGTTGATTACAGGCCTGCACTCCCTAGAATTACTAACCACAACAACTAATATTAACAATTAAAGCAATAATGGGGAAAGGGAAAATGAAACCAGCGGGGGGAAGGAAAAACGAAACCAGCGGAGGATAATAAATAAATAAATAAAAGTAGAAGAATAAAGGAGATTAACGTTTAGGGTTACCGACTATTCGAGCCTTGACGGTTAGCAAACCTTGAAAAGATGGGAAAAATAGCAAGCAAAAGTAGGGTGAGTGCATTATCAATTCAGAGTCAATTAGGGTTAACCCTAATAAAAATAAAATCAAATAAACAAATATTTAACATAGAAAAGAATACTTAGCTTTTAATTTGATCTGATATGGTTGGCGATCGGAGGAAGCCTCAGGGTTAACCCTGAAAAATGGCAAAGCAAGGGCAGAAAAGTGAATGTAGGCAATATTTATTTAAAGGCAAACCCTAATTAAAAGGAAACAAAATAAACTTTAAAACAATAATAATTAAATTGAATACTTAGCTTCGGATCTTGATCAGGCGCATAGTCGGAATGTATTGGAAGAGCAACCCTGAAAAAGGCACAGAAAAACAAATATTTTCAGTGTATGGAATGATCGTCGTAAACCCTAATTAGGGTACGAATTGAATAAAATAACGTAGGCGACTTAATTAATTATTGGTCTCGCGACCTAATTAATTAAATCGAAAAAAGAAAATAAAATCGGACACAAAGGTATTTTTTATGAATTAAAATAAGATAAATATGAATTTTTGAGAATATTTAAATAAATATGAAAATAAGAAAATAAATTAAATAAAATAATTTAAATGAAATAAATATTATATATTATAAATAAATAAAAGAAAATAATATGTGTAAATAAATTAAATGATATATATATGAATAAAATAAAGGAAATAATTAAATAAATAATTAAAACAAAATAACTATTATTATTAATCATAAAAAAACATTTTGAAAATATATATAATAGTTTTTATTAGGATAGAGAAAAAGGATTTAAAACAACATATATATGATGGCTGGCAGCGAGAGGGTACGCCTGCGCTACTTGGATCGTTGGATTGAGAGAGAGAGACATCTGATGGCTGGCAGCGAGAGGGTACATGACATGATGGTGCGTCATAACGCACTGGATCAGGGGGAGATTTTAAAAACGCGCGCGCGAGGCTGCCAGTAGGAGAGTGACACGTCGTCGTCTTCTACCTTGGAAAAGTTCAGAAACCCCTTTTTACAACGCTTTTCACAAAAGCGCTATAAAAGCCCCATTCTTTAACACCTGAAAAATAGCGAATAGGCCCAAACACACACAGAAATTTTTCGCGAGGCATTCAACATGCTCGTATGAATCTTACGAACCTGAACATGGTCTTAATTTGGTCAAAAGGAACCTGTGTGAAAAAGCCCTAAAAAAGCTTCGAAACCCTATTATGGCGTATTATTCAAAACAACATAATGACACATATAATTCTCCAGAATCGATTATCACATGATATCAAACACAAATATACGAATTAAATCCGTCAATGATGCATGAACAATGCAAATCGAACAAGTTTAAAGTAAGGCAAACCGTGGGGGATTAGGGATGATTCTGGACGTGTCTCTTGCGTGCGACAATTGGAAAAGCTTCAGTGAACACTAGGGAACGCTTTGCAATAAAAAAAACACTTGAATCGTCCTGCAATTAGGAATTGGAACTTTGATTT
Source organism: Vicia villosa (assembly GCF_029867415.1). NCBI lineage: Eukaryota > Viridiplantae > Streptophyta > Magnoliopsida > Fabales > Fabaceae > Vicia > Vicia villosa. Next base: position 1,814,050 of record NW_026704981.1, on the reverse strand, counting down.
TTCTTGAGTTTTTTTTGCTTCGGGTTAGGGTTCTCTTATGCTGCCAAAACGTGAACCCTTGCATCTGAATGGTTTGTGTACTTATAGGGGATGAATTAGGATTGGTAAAATTGAAACAAATCCTTTTGAATCTTGAATTGAAGGTTTTGTAAATTTGATTGAAAATCTCTTATGAAAGCTTTCTAAATTTGCTCAATTCCAATCTAATCTCTTCAAATTTTATTTGCACGAATTTGTATTGATTGAGGAGCCTAATTGATGATTGGATTTGATTGGAAACAAATTTTCCCATAAATTTTTTGATTTTTCTTAATTTTATTAATTTTTAAATGAATAAAAATCCTTATAAAATTAATTAAATCAAACAAATTTGTGGCCAATGGTTTATGGGCTCCTAGTACCATAAGGAAGGAGGTTGGATCTTAAAAACATGGGCCCATTTGCAAAGAAATTTATTTTAAGGCCTTTTGCTTCACATTCTTTCTTCCAAAATTAGCCAACTTTGACAAGGCATATCTCTTTCAATTTTTGAGGCATGGAGGAGTTCTAGGACTTTTTAGAAACCTTGAAGAGTCCTCTAACCAGTGTTTTTGGTCTCATGTCAAAATAATTTTCCATGCTCCTTATATGTCCTTTTGAAAAAAGTGACTTTTTGTTGACTTTTGAAAAGGACCTATAATGTTTTAGTCCATATCTCTCAAATAAAGCATTTTTAGACTTGACATGTGAGAGACAAAATTGTAGAGAATCAATTTTCCTTAAACTAAGCTTTGGATGGAAAATTTCTGATGTTCCATGTGAGAGTTATGGCTGGTCAAAGTTCAGTTGACTTTCTCCTATGAAAACCCTAATTTAGAAACTTTTTGAATTGTTGATTTTTGATCTTTCCTTGATGAACCTTGATCAATACTTGATCAAATGGTGAATGATAATTCAATATTAGGATCGTGACAAAAAATCAGGAGTTTTGACTTTACTTTGCCCACAGTTGACTTTTAGGTCAACCCAGTCGACTGTTGACTTTCTGAACATTTGAGTGATCAAACCTTTAAGCTGAGATTGATACTTGTCATAGAGGTAATGTGAGATACTTTGAGCCATATGGGATGCCTTGGAGCCATTGATCCATTGATTTTCCTTCTGAACAACAAAACCCTAGTTTTCTGATCTTTGCTTAGGAGAGATGTCTTTGAGCTTTATACTTTGTTTTGAATTTGAATAGGAGAAATAGTGTGGGCAAATTTTGGTGTATGACAGCTGCCCCTGTTCAATTTTATTAAACCTGAAGATGTAGAGTGGTTTGTATGTCAGTCGGAATCTGAAGGTGGAAGAGGATTGAACACTAGAATACCCAGAAATTTGCCCTAGCTGATGATGAAAGGGCTTTTGTCAGAGATGGGCTTGAAGATGCCATCCAGGTGTATGATGGGGATGGGCTTAAAGATGCCATCCAGTAGATCATGCATTAGATTATGTTTGAAGTGTTTGAGAAGTAGTTGTTTGAGTGTTGATCGTGTCATTACTGTTCGTAGTAGATGAATTAGATCTTTGAAAGATGATCGTGTCTACACTGTTCGTGATGATAGAATTAGATCTCTTGTCGTGTCAGCACCGTTCGTATTTGCTGAATTAGACTTTAGAAACAGTTGATCGTGTCCACACCGTTCGTGATGATGGAATTAGATCTCTGAGAGTTGATCGTGTCAGCACCGTTCGTAATGCCTGAATTAGATCTTGGAAAGATGATCGTGTCTACACCGTTCATGATGATAGAATTATATTTTTGAAGGTCGATCTTGTCAGCACCGTTCATAGTAACCGAATTAGATCTTGGAGAGATGATCGTGTCTACATCGTTCGTGATGATAGAATTAGATTCTCTTGTCGTGTCAGCACCGTTCGTAGTAACTGAATTAGACTCTAGGGGGTAATTGATCGTGTCCACACCGTTCGTGATGATGGAATTAGATCTCTGACCGTGTCAGCACCGTTCGTAGTAACTGAATTAGATCTTTTGAAAATGATCGTGTCACCACCGTTCGTGGTAAATGAATTAGATCTTCGAGCGTTGACCGTGTCAGTACCGTTCGTGGTAGCTGAATTAGATCCTGGAAAGTTGGAGATTTCGTTCATTTATATGTACCTGTATTCTGCAATAGGTGTAGCAATTTATATAATGCCATGATGCATGCGTCATGTAATGAGTCTGAGAAACGTTTGAAGGATAGAAAAACACTTAGAAAGGGGGGGATTGAATAAGTGTGACTTTAAATCTTGAGCGATAAAAATAAATTGCACAATTATTTTTATCCTGGTTCGCTGTTAACGAAGCTACTCCAGTCCACCCCCGCAGAGATGATTTACCTCAACCTGAGGATTTAATCCACTAATCGCACGGATTACAATGGTTTTCCACTTAGTCCGCAACTAAGTCTTCCAGAGTCTTCTGATCACACACTGATCACTCCAGGAACAACTGCTTAGATATCCTCTAAGACTTTTCTAGAGTCTACTGATCAACACGATCACTCTAGGCTTAGTTCACTCCTAAGACTTCCTGCTCAGCCAACTGCTAAGACTTCCTAGAGTATACTGATCACACGATCACTCTAGTTCCTTACAACTTAATGTAATCAATTCAAGAGTTTACAAATGCTTCTTAAAAGCGATAATCACAACTGTGATATTTCTCTTAACGTTTAAGCTTAATCTCACTAAAATATTACAACAGCAATGTAGTGAGCTTTGATGAAGATGAAGATTCTGAGTTTTGATTTGAACAGCGTTTCAGCAAGTTAATTTGAATTGTATTTGTTCAGGATCGTTAAAATCGTCAACCTTGCTTCTCATCAGAACTTCATATTTATAGGCGTTGAGAAGATGACCGTTGAATGCATTTAATGCTTTGCGTGTTCCGTACAGCATCGCATTTAATGTTATACGCTTTTGTCAACTACCTCGAGCCTTGTTCACGCTGTGTCTACTGACGTAGCCTTTAGTAGCTTTTAACGTTCCTTTTGTCAGTCAGCGTAGTCTGCCACGTGTACTTCCTTCTGATCTGATGTTTGTGAATACAACGTTTGAATATCATCAGAGTCAAACAGCTTGGTGCAGAGCATCTTCTGATCTTCTGACCTTGAAGTGCTTCTGAGCGTGATACCATCTTCTGATCTTCAGTGCTTCTGATCTCATGTTCTTCTGATGCTTCCATAGACCCATGTTCTGATTCTGCTTCGACCATCTTCTGATGTCTTGCCAGACCATGTTCTGATGTTGCATGCTGAACCATTTGAGATACAACTTCTGAGCGCTGAATTATGCGTACTCTTTATATATTTCCTGAAAGGGAAATTGCATTGGATTAGAGTACCATATTATCTTAAGCAAAATTCATATTATTGTTATCATCAAAACTAAGATAATTGATAAGAACAAATCTTGTTCTAACAATCTCCCCCTTTTTGATGATGACAAAAACATATATAAATGATATGAATTTGCGATCAGAAAGAGTAGACGGCAAAAGACAAATTACACAGCTATAGCATAAGCATATGAATATGTCTCCCCCTGAGATTAACAATCTCCCCCTGAGATAAATACTCGAAGAACTTTAATAAAAGACTTCCCTGATTATTTCGGTAGAGACGATCATATAAGCTTCTGCCTTCAGAGAATTCATAGCTTCTGACTTCTGCTTCCATTGGACAGCTTCAGAACTTGAATTTCTTTAGATCCTTAGAACACTCACAGCTTCTGATTCCTGCTTCCATCGTGGACAGCTTCAGAACTTGAATTTCTTTGATCTTCAGAACATTCACAGCTTCTGACTTCTGCTTCCATTCAGGACAGCTTCAGAACTTGAATTTCTTTAATCTTCAGAACATTCACAGCTTCTGATTTCTGCTTCCATTCAGGACAGCTTCAGAACTTTGAGTTTTCTGGATCTTTTGGAGCATTCACATCTTCTGATTTCTGCTTCCCTCGGATAGCTTCAGAACTTTGAATGTCTACCAATCATCACTTCATGCTAGATTTGTATCAGAACATTGTTGAATGTACCAGAGCATCATCTGAGCATCTCTACATCCTGAAATGTTACAGAACAAAAACTAAACGACAAAAGTCAGCATGAACGAGTTAGAACATAAAATGTATGTTTGAACAACATTATATGTATCAGAGCCATATAGGCTGAAATAATGTATCAGAGCAAATAATGTGTCAGAGCCATAACATTATATGTATCAGAGCAAATAGAATTTTGTCAGAACAGGATAGACAATGATATTCAAATTCTATTATCAGTGCTTCTGATTGTGCTTCTGATTTCTGAAGCTTGACAGCACTCAGCTTGCTTCAGTTTCCAAGAGCTTATTCCTTTTACAGAATAACGCTTCTTATGGTTTTGCTTCTAGTGTTTGCTTTGAAGATTTTCTTCACTTCTTTATACCTGCAAAACACTTAAACCACATAGAACTTGCAGTTCTTGTTAGTGAATGTGTGGGAGCCTTTACCCAGCAACTGATAGATTTAATCAAATCATTTATCATTTATCTTTCTCCCCCTTTTTGTCATAACATCAAAAAGAATATTTAAAAAAGATTCAGATGTATAAAACGACAAAAGAAAACATTTACTGGAATGTAAATCAAAGAAACTATTTCATTGAAAATCAAAAAGGTTTACAAGACAGGAATGCAGGAAAACAGATGCAACAAGGAAAGGAAACTACAAAGACCAAAAGACTAAGATCCTAGCCTACGCAAAATCCGCGCCAGAACATCATGAATCCCGTCAGTGCTTGTAGCTTGCCTTGTCATGAAGGAACGAAACTCAGCATTGGCTGCTTCTTGCGCGTCCAAACGAGAAGCCAGCATAGCTTGATTCTGATGAAGAGTTTCCAAGGTCTCCATCAGAGCTGAGGTTTCACCAGAAGAAGCACCAGTATTTCTGCCCAGAGGGACAGCAATCTCAGCAGGGTGATCTTCTGGAAGATCTTCAGCTTGTGCATCTCCCATTTCCTCATCTGAGTCTGACTCAGAAGGAGCCTTAGCATATTCTGGTTTAGGCAGCTCAGAAGTTCCATCTTCCAATGCTTGAAGAATAGATGCTAGGTTTGTTGGAAGAGTAGGACCAGCAACTTCAGCACGATAAACCACTACTGGAAAGACCATGTGAGGTGCTTTTTCAGAAGGGTTCATTCTGAACCAGTTGAACAGCCACTGAAAATCTCCAGTCAGCACAGGAAACCAGAGCACAGAAGACCGGGGTTTCCACACCACGATATCTCTGCAGAGATTTTCTTCTTCCAACTCATCTGCAGGTATCTTCTCTTCAAGAACGCTTCTGTTCCTGATGAGACAGTGATGGCTGCTCTCACCAACTTCCAACCGGAGACCACGAACACCAGGAGCTTCAGACATAATCCTTCTCTGAGTGTCTGTAGCCTTATCCAGAAAATCCTGACGAAAGGTATTCCAGAGGTTGTTTGTAGCATACTCATCCAGATGATTAAGGTGAGCAGCACCTAGAATCTCCAACCAGCCATTTACATCAGCATGTAAAAGCTCCAGATATGTTTGAGTGGTAGGGGTTGGAGGGTTGACAGTGAACCTTGAGTCGGGAAGAACAATACTATAGGGATTAGGTGTTCTGGTGGGAAAAGGGTATGAGAGGGATGAAGAAATATCTGATGGAAGGGTTAAAGGAGAGGAGATATCAGATGGTGAAGAAGGTGGTTCCGAGAGGATGAATGAGGAGGAAGAGGTGGTGGAGGTCTTTGAAGAGGGAGGTGATTGACGGAAACCGTCAAGGGGTTGATATACTTTGAGAGGGTCATAGGAGATCCTAACTCTTTTAGGTTTGGTTTCTGGTTCAGCAGATGCCTTTCTCTTTTGTTTCCTATCATTGTCTTGATTCCCAGAGCTTGACGATGGATTCATGATGAATTTTCAGATATTGGAAGCTGCTAGGGTTTATGATATGAAAAGAGAGAGATGAAAAAGAAACCGAATGCAGAGAGAGAGAAATATGAGAGGGAAAAGAAACGTTTGAAGAGTATATAAAAAAAACTGAAAGAGAGTAAATGATGAAAAGCATTTAATGTTACGTGACATGAGGAGAGATAATAATGACAAAAGACGTGATTTGCACAGTTACCTAAGTAGACGTCCCCTCAACTGCACGCATGCTTGTCCAGGAATAGTGAACACGTGTTTACCATCTGGATAGCCAGTTACAGCTGTTTTGCTTTTATAGAGATTCTGAATCAACTTAGACACTGAAACGTTAGTAATAACTGAATCACAATTTCTAATTGATTTCTATCAGAACTTCTTAAAAAATTTCATATCAAAGGATACTCATACGTAAGAATTTCTCATCTTCTCATTCTGAGCTTGTTTCTGAAGACCCAATTTTGTACCAATTATATTGAATCCATCTGGTCTAGGAACAAGATCCCAAACATCATTCCTTGTAAACTGATTCAGTTCTTCTTGCATAGCAATTATCCAGTCTGGATCTTCTAGAGCATGATCAACAGAAGTTGGCTCGATCAAAGATACAAGACCTAATTGACAGTCTGCATTGTTCTTAAGGAATGCTCTTGTTCTGATTGGATCATCCTTCTTTCCAAGAATGACATCTTCTGAATGACCAGAGATGAGTCTGGATGATCTTCTGACAGATGGTTCTTCAGAAATACTTAGATCCTCCAGAGAAGCTGATACTTGATCTTCAGATTCTTTGCTTCTGAGAAGCTCTGCTTCTGATGCGTTGCTTCTTGGCTCAACAACTTCTGATATGTCAATATCATAACCTGCAAAATTATCAACCTGCTTTGGTTTTTCAGAACCAAGCTTATCATCAAACCTGATATTGATTGATTCTTCTACAACCAATGTTTCAGTATTGTATACTCTGTAGCCTTTTGAGCGTTCAGAATATCCAAGAAGAAAACATTTTTGAGCTTTGGAATCAAACTTACCAAGATGATCTTTAGTGTTCAGAATAAAACATACACATCCAAAAGGATGGAAATATGAAATGTTGGGCTTTCTATTCTTCCACAATTCATAAGGAGTCTTATTTAGAATAGGTCTGATAGAGATTCTATTCTGAATATAGCATGCAGTGTTTATTGCTTCTGCCCAGAAATGCTTAGCCATATTGGTTTCATTGATCATGGTTCTGGCCATTTCTTGCAGAGTCCTATTCTTTCGCTCTACAACTCCATTTTGTTGTGGAGTTCTTGGACAAGAGAAATCATGGGCAATACCATTTTCTTTGAAGAATTCTTCAAAGGATCTGTTCTCAAATTCACCACCATGATCACTTCTGACCTTTATGATTTTACACTCTTTTTCAGATTGAATCTGAATGCAGAAATCAAAGAACACTGAATGAGTCTCATCCTTGTGTTTCAAGAATTTTACCCACGTCCAGCGACTATAATCATCTACGATGACTAATCCATATTTCTTTCCTCTGACAGATGCTGTTTTGACTGGTCCAAACAGATCAATGTGCAAAAGTTCTAATGGCCTTGAGGTAGAAACAACATTCTTAGACTTGAATGCAGGTTTGGAGAACTTGCCCTTCTGACATGCTTCACAAAGAGCATCTGATTTGAATTTCAGATTAGGGAGTCCTCTGACAAGATTCAGTTTGTTAATCTGAGAGATCTTTCTCAAACTAGCATGACCTAATCTCCTGTGCCAGACCCACTGCTCTTCAGAAACAGACATAAGACAAGTCACCTTCTGACTCATAAGATCTTGCAGATCTGTCTTATAAATGTTGTTCTTCCTCTTGCCTGTAAATAGGATTGAGCCATCCTTCTGATTTACAGCCTTGCAAGACTTTTGATTGAAGATTATATCATAACCATTGTCACTTAATTGACTGATAGATAAGAGGTTATGAGTTAATCCTTCTACAAGAAGTACATTAGAGATGGAAGGAGAGTTACCAGACTTTATAGTTCCAGAGCCAATTATCTTGCCCTTCTGATCTCCTCCGAACTTGACTTCTCCTCCTGACTTAAGCACCAGGTCTTGGAACATAGACCTTCTTCCTGTCATGTGTCGCGAGCATCCAGAGTCCAGGTACCATGACATGTTGTGCTTTGTCCTTCTTGCAGCCAAGGATATCTGCAATAGGAATAATCTTATCCTTAGGTACCCACATCTTTTTGGGTCCTTTCTTGTTAGATTTTCTCAAGTTCTGATTGAACTTGGGTTTAACATTATAAGCAATAGGAGGAACAACATGATAATTTTTAATGTGAGTTTCATGATATTTCCTAGGTTGTGTCACATGCTTCTTGGTGTGTGTTATGTGAAAACTTTGTGCATGTGAAGTGTGCCTAATATCATGAGAGTGGCCATACTTGAACTGATCATACAATGGCTTGTATGTGATTTTCATTTCATCAACAGGTTCAAGTTTGTATGGGGTTTCACCCTCAAAACCAATGCCGACTCTTTTGTTTCCAGACACAGCATATATCATAGAAGCTAGCTGACTTCTGCCAATACTTCTAGATAAGAACTTCCTGAAACTTAAATCATATTCTTTCAGAATATGGTTTAGACTAGGAGTGGATTTTTCTGAATCAGAAGGAGATCCAACATTATTGGATAATTTTAAAAGTTTTTCTTTTAATTCAGAATTTTCCAACTCAAGCTTCTTTGTTTCAAATTCAAATAGCTTTTTCAGCTTTTTGTATTTGAGACTAATCTGAGACTTGAGTTCCAGAAGTTCAGTTAGACCGGAAACTAACTCATCTCTAGTAAGTTCAGAAAATACCTCTTCAGAATCTGATTCTGATGTAGATTCTGATCCGTCATCTTCTGTCGCCATCAGCGCACAGTTGGCCTGCTCATCTTCTGAATCATCTTCTGACTCATCCCAGGTTGCCATAAGACCTTTCTTCTTATGAAACTTTTTCTTGGGACTTTCCTTCTGAAGATTTGGACATTCATTCTTGTAGTGTCCAGGCTCATTGCATTCATAGCACATGACCTTCTTCTTGTCAAATCTTCTTTCATCAGAAGATTCTCCACGTTCAAATTTCCTTGAACTTCTGAAGCCTCTGAACTTCCTTTGCTTGGTCTTCCAGAGTTGATTTAGCCTTCTGGAGATCAGGGACAGTTCATCTTCTTCTTCAGATTCTGATTCTTCAGGATCTTCTTCTCTGGCCTGAAAAGCGTTAGTGCATTTCTTGATATTAGATTTTAATGCAATAGACTTACCTTTCTTTTGAGGCTCATTTGCGTCCAGCTCTATTTCATGACTTCTCAAGGCGCTGATAAGCTCTTCCAGAGAAACTTCATTCAGATTCTTTGCAATCTTGAATGCAGTCACCATAGGACCCCATCTTCTGGGTAAGCTTCTGATGATCTTCTTCACATGATCAGCCTTGGTGTATCCTTTGTCAAGAACTCTCAATCCAGCAGTCAGAGTTTGAAATCTTGAAAACATCTTTTCAATGTCTTCATCATCCTCCATCTTGAAGGCTTCATACTTCTGGATTAAGGCTAGAGCTTTAGTCTCCTTGACTTGAGCATTTCCTTCATGAGTCATTTTCAAGGACTCATATATGTCATAGGCCGTTTCCCTGTTAGATATCTTCTCATACTCAGCATGAGAGATAGCATTCAGCAAAACAGTTCTACATTTATGATGATTCCTGAAAAGCTTCTTCTGATCATCATTCATTTCTTGCCTTGACAGCTTTACGCCACTGGCATTTACTGGATGTTTGTAACCATCCATCAGAAGATCCCATAGATCACCATCTAGACCCAGAAAGTAACTTTCCAGTTTATCTTTCCAGTATTCAAAGTTTTCACCATCAAATACCGGCGGTCTAGTATAACCATTGTTACCGTTGTATTGCTCAGCAGAGCCAGATGTAGATGCAGGTGTAGGTGTAGACTTTTCACTTTCATCAACCATCTTTTACTGAAGCGTTTTTCTCTTCCTGAATCTTTTCTAAACACGGTTAAGTGCTTACACCTTAGAACCGGCGCTCTGATGCCAATTGAAGGATAGAAAAACACTTAGAAAGGGGGGGATTGAATAAGTGTGACTTTAAATCTTGAGCGATAAAAATAAATTGCACAATTATTTTTATCCTGGTTCGCTGTTAACGAAGCTACTCCAGTCCACCCCCGCAGAGATGATTTACCTCAACCTGAGGATTTAATCCACTAATCGCACGGATTACAATGGTTTTCCACTTAGTCCGCAACTAAGTCTTCCAGAGTCTTCTGATCACACACTGATCACTCCAGGAACAACTGCTTAGATACCCTCTAAGACTTTTCTAGAGTCTACTGATCAACACGATCACTCTAGGCTTAGTTCACTCCTAAGACTTCCTGCTCAGCCAACTGCTAAGACTTCCTAGAGTATACTGATCACACGATCACTCTAGTTCCTTACAACTTAATGTAATCAATTCAAGAGTTTACAAATGCTTCTTAAAAGCGATAATCACAACTGTGATATTTCTCTTAACGTTTAAGCTTAATCTCACTAAAATATTACAACAGCAATGTAGTGAGCTTTGATGAAGATGAAGATTCTGAGTTTTGATTTGAACAGCGTTTCAGCAAGTTAATTTGAATTGTATTTGTTCAGGATCGTTAAAATCGTCAACCTTGCTTCTCATCAGAACTTCATATTTATAGGCGTTGAGAAGATGACCGTTGAATGCATTTAATGCTTTGCGTGTTCCGTACAGCATCGCATTTAATGTTATACGCTTTTGTCAACTACCTCGAGCCTTGTTCACGCTGTGTCTACTGACGTAGCCTTTAGTAGCTTTTAACGTTCCTTTTGTCAGTCAGCGTAGTCTGCCACGTGTACTTCCTTCTGATCTGATGTTTGTGAATACAACGTTTGAATATCATCAGAGTCAAACAGCTTGGTGCAGAGCATCTTCTGATCTTCTGACCTTGAAGTGCTTCTGAGCGTGATACCATCTTCTGATCTTCAGTGCTTCTGATCTCATGTTCTTCTGATGCTTCCATAGACCCATGTTCTGATTCTGCTTCGACCATCTTCTGATGTCTTGCCAGACCATGTTCTGATGTTGCATGCTGAACCATTTGAGATACAACTTCTGAGCGCTGAATTATGCGTACTCTTTATATATTTCCTGAAAGGGAAATTGCATTGGATTAGAGTACCATATTATCTTAAGCAAAATTCATATTATTGTTATCATCAAAACTAAGATAATTGATAAGAACAAATCTTGTTCTAACAACGTTGTATGTTATGCATGAGTTTATTATGAGATATTTGTATGCAATGTATGGATATGTATGCGATGTGTGATCATAATTCATATCGTATGAAGTATCTTGATCAGGACCCTGATGTCTTTATCTTGTTTGGAAGATATACAACTGGGGATTTATGATGTCTGCTTGGGGATGATCAGTAACTCGATGTGCCCTGATTGGGGATGAGAGATGTCGGAGAGACTCTGTTGGGGAACCACGTCCTTTGTTGAGAGTATTTGAAGGTGTCTTCTTAATGAGTACTCTGTGGGGATTCCTTCAGATTGTTGACTTTGAAGGAGGACTTCTGGATTACTTTAGACATTGTTTCTTTGCCTTTCCTATCTAATGAACTAATAGATATTTTTATGAAAGAAAAGATAGATGATAATCATGTTCATATGCATATGTTCATTCAAAATTATCATTGGACGTCCGCGTATTCGAAAAAGAAAAGGAAAACTTGAGATAGAGAAAAATAACTTGTATTAAGAAAGCCATGAATAGGAAAAATAAAGAACATATTGTGTGTTTTTGAAAAAGGTACAGAATAAAACAAAAGAAAAATAGCTATGTGGAAACAATCCTATTGAGTTTCAACTCTGCTATTGCTATTATGTCTTCGAGCATCTCATCCCTTGCTTGTTGGAGAAAGATGATTGAATCGATCTGAGCCCTTTGAACTTGATGTTGTAGATATATCTGATTGATGAATGATGTGAACGAGACATAGTCGTACGCTTAATCCTTAACTTTTGCCTAGACCGCCTTTTCAGGTTTTCAGCCTACCAGGATACCCTTTTTTGCCCAAGTCGCCCTTTCGGGTTTTCAACTTGACGGGTGTACATTTTTTATATATATCCCTAACTTTTGCCCAAACCCTTTTGGTTTGTCGGGATGCCCTTACTTTTGCCTAGGTACGTCGACCTAGCGGGTCTTAGTTATGCGTAGTATTTTTTGACTATGTCAGCATTCACGGGATGTGGAAAGTCTTCGCCATCCATGGTAGTGAGTATCATTGCTCCTCCAGAGAATATCTTCTTGATTACGAATGGTCCTTCATATGTGGGAGTCCACTTGCCCCTAGGATCACCTTGTGGTAGAATAATCCTCTTTATGACCAAGTCGCCAGTCTGACAAACTTGTTGTTTGACTCTTTTGTTAAATGCCTTGATCATACGCTTCTGATATAATTGTCCATGACAAACAGCCGCAAGCCTCTTTTTGTCAATCAGGTTTATCTGATCCAGTCGAGTTTGAATCCATTCGTCTTCGTCTAACTCTGCCTCTTTCATGATCCTCAAGGATGGAATCTGAACTTCAATCGGCAACACAACCTCCATACCATAGACTAGCGAGAACGGGGTTGCCCCAATTGAAGTGCGTGCTGAAGTACGATAACCATGGAGAGCAAATGGTAACATCTCATGCCAATCCTTGTAAGTCACAGTCATTTTTTGTACAATCTTCTTTATGTTCTTGTTGGCGGCCTCCACAGCGCCATTCATCTTTGGTCTATATGGAGAAGAATTGTGGTGCTTGATATTGAACTGTGTGCAAAGCTCAGTAATCATCTTGTTGTTCAGATTGGTACCATTGTCTGTGATAATCCTTTCGGGGATGCCATAACGACAGATAAGATTGTGCTTAATGAATCGAGCCACCACATTCTTCGTAACGGAGGCGAATGAAGCAGTCTCTACCCATTTGGTGAAGTAATCGATGGCCACAAGGATGAAGTGGTGTCCATTGGAAACGGTAGGTTTGATTTCTCCGATCATATCAATGCCCCACATTGCAAAAGTCCAAGGAGCAATCAGAACACTCAGAGGAACTGGAGGTATGTGTACTTTGTCGGTGTATATCTGGCATTTGTGGCATGTTCTAGAATGTTGGTGACAGTCAGTTTCCATAATGGACCAGTAGTAGCCCGCTCTTAGAATCTTTTTAGCCATAGTATGTCCACTAGAATGGGTTCCAAAGGTACCATCGTGCATGTCTTCCATGATCTCTTCAGCTTCCTTCTTGTTCACACAACGAAGGAGGGTTGAATCATAATTGCGCTTGTATAAGGTTCCATTGCTCAGAAAGAACTTGGATGCGAACCTTCTTAAGAATTTCTTGTCATTGATGGATGCCCCTTCAGGATACTCTTGAGTCTCGAGGTATCTTTTTACTTCGTGAAACCATGGCTTTTCTTCAACCTCGTCGGTAACTATCTCGTAACAGTATGCTGGTTCGTCATATCTTTCGATAATAACTATAGGAGCCTCATTGTCCCATCTGACCTTGTACATGGATGACATAGTAGCTAATGCGTCTGCCAGTTGATTCTCTTCTCGGGGAATATGTTCGAATTTAATCTCTTCGAAGTGTGGAATTAAAGATAGCACCAAGTCTTTATAAGGCATGAGATTAGGATGCTTCGTATCCCATTCTCCTTTGATCTGACTGATTACTAGGTCAGAATCCCCATATACTTCCAAGAACTTGATTCTTAAGTCAATAGCAGCTCTGAGTCCCAAGATACATGCTTCATACTCAGCCATATTATTGGTACAGTCGAAGCATAGTCTTGCTGTGAACGGGGTGTGTCCACCTGCGGGAGAGATAATTACGGCGCCAATACCATTACCAAATGCATTCGAAGCTCCATCAAAAACCATAGTCCATCGGGATCCTGGTTCAGGTCCTTCATCCGGGCTAGGTTGTTCATAATCAGTAACAAGCATAACATCTTCATCTGGGAA